>NC_133496.1:162216-233098 GCF_025370935.1 Choristoneura fumiferana
GTATGTGTTAACGCATCGCATCGCAGCGCCATCTAGCAGAGTACACAATGTACTATCAACGGACGTAACAAGGAACGCAAGTCGATAAAGCAGCAAGCGCCGCGCACGCCGCGGCCCTGCTGCCCCTCTCCCCCCCTGGTGCTTTATAAGCTCCACTTTTAAACTGTATCGAGTCATTCTCACTAATTTTTCACTTTTGTAAACCTATCGTAAGACACAATAAATTAATTACTTATATTTAAATAAAACAAATCATTCTGCCCGAGTTGCACCCTAGACCTCACTATAGGCAGGCTAGAAAGAAAGGAGAAAGGAGCGCAAGAATTCGGAAGCTGATCAAGACCCGTAAGATCCTCAACATTTTGGCCTTCGACCCGGATCACAACTGGACTCCGTCGCAGAAGAGAAGACTTCAGCGAGAAACGGTCAGACCTTCCGAATCCATCCTTATCCCATCCTAAAGTACAATAATTAATACAGAGTTGTGATTTCTCATTTTTAGTAAGCAGCTTGTGCGGTGCGTTGATCGAGCTTTGCCTACCGTCCGCCACCGCGCTTTTATCGCGATCTCTGTGGGTCACGTATTTATTCAAGTAAGTGTTCCTTATTTCTACAGACCCCAGTATGAGTGACGATGAGTTTAGGCAGGCTTCCGCGAGTGATAACCATAAATTAGAATTGCCAAAATCTCCCAATAAACGCGAACGTACTTTGGATCGTTTGTCTGCCCTCAAACGGCAAAGAGGTGCAACTAAGGCTACGCATAACTTTATTCCAAAAATATTTCAGTAAACTTCCAATAAACGCATTAAGCGATACTGAAATGGCTGAATTAAAATTAAGAGTTCAAGAATTAGAAGATTTATTGAGAGCTTTTAATACCGTTCAGTGCGAGATTGAGGCTAAAATAGACGAAAAAGAATTATCGAGTCAGTTAGAATATCGCGAACAATTTGAAGAACTTTATTTTAGTATTTTAGCAACTGCTAAATGTAGATTGGTTGCTAAGAGTAGCGAAATTAATTCCCAATGCACTACGCACAGGTCAGTTTCGATTAAATTACCGGATATCAAACTACCGTCCTTTAACGGCTCTTATGATCAGTGGTTAGAGTTTAAAAATTCGTATATCACCATGATACATAAACGCGATGACCTTGACGCGATCCAAAAATTCCATTACCTAAGATCGTCGTTAAGTGATACTGCCCTACAGGTTATTAGTGCTTTAGAATTTACCGCAGCCAACTACACTCACGCATGGGACTTATTAGTGAATAGATTCCATAATAATCGTCTACTAATTCATAATCACGTGAAATCACTGTTTACGCTGCAAACTATTCAACAGGAATCGCCTGCGCAGATTAGAAAATTGATAGACACCGTTAATAGAAATTTACGAGCTTTAAAAACGATTGGGGAACCAACCCACTCGTGGGATACCCTCATTATTTATTTAATAGTTACTAAATTAGATTCATCCACTGAAAAAGAATGGGAGAATCATAAAGGGTCTATCAATTCTGATGAAAAGCGCGGTGACTCATCGTTGAAGTTGGATGATTTGCTTTTATTTTTAAAGAACAGAGCCGACACGTTAGAAATGATTAACGTTACTTCCAAAAAGTCTAATCAAACGCTTAAATTTACTCACGTTCACGAAGGCAAATCATTCAACAACAATTTAAATAAGAATCATAATAAATCACAACATGTTCATAGCTATGTAACCGCACAGAATAATAAGCGATTAGAGAATCAAATACGTTTTTGTGCAATGTGTGACGAGAAACACGCACTTTATACTTGCGTTCGTTTTTTAAACCTACCTGTCCGAGATAGAATAAAATTTGTAGAAAATAAGAAATTGTGTTCCAACTGCTTACGATCAGGTCATTCTATTTCGGACTGCACATTCGGTTCTTGCAGGCAGTGTCAGCAAAGACACAATGGTTTGTTGCACTTAGATAACATTTTAGTTACACAGTCCGCCGAACATTCGCATCAACTGACGGGTAGCGACAACCATCCGACTACGTCTGCCACGTTCCATACCAAATGCGATCTTAATGCGACAGAAATTACGGGCGATAATAGTGTGCAAATCAAGACGAGTGGTTTGCAACCGGTTCTATTGTCCACCGCGGTAATAGAAATTGCTGATGCTAATAACGAGTATCATCGCGCCCGTGCGCTTCTTGACAGCGGTAGCCAGCATTGTTTTATTACTGACAAATTGTGTAAGCGATTAAATCTTTCTTTAATACAGTCCACTATTCGAATATCTGGAGTAGGAAAAACGGTTACTAACTCCAGTCATTTATGCGATATTAATTTACGATCAAGGTCATGCGATTACAAGACACAACTTAGGTGTTTTATTTTGCCTTGTATCACATCTATGTTGCCTACGGAGCACGTAGATTTAAATACCTTATGCTTGCCGAGTAACATAATGGTATCTCTTGCAGACCCTACGTTTAACGTACCGTCAGACATAGACGTTTTGATAGGCGCGGATAAATTCTGGGAATTGCTAGATGGAGAAAGAATTCGATTGTCATGCGGACCTTATTTACTAAACTCTAAATTAGGTTGGTTAATATCAGGTAGCATTGGAGAAATTCATATGAAAAATGAGGTTCAATGTAACTTCAATCAAACGTTAGATTCAGATTCGTTAGATATGCGTATGAGAAAATTTTGGGAACTAGAAGAGGTACCTAAAATAATTATTAAACCGCTCACAACAGATGAGCTTAAATGCGAAGAGATTTTTCGTACGACGACTGTACGCGATAAAGACGGTAGATTCTGTGTACGACTACCTCTCCGAGAACCAGCGACTTCACTCGGAGACTCGTACAAAATAGCTGAAACGCGATTTAAAAATTTAGAACGTAAATTCGAACGTTTACCGCTGTATAAAAAATTATACAGTGATTTTTACACGAATATATCGAGTTAGGTCACATGACTCGTATTGAAACTTTTGATGCGCCTTATTTTGTATTCACGCACCACGGCGTACTCCGCGAAAGTACAACGACGCGCCTACGCGTTGTATTTAACGGTAGTGTGAAAACGAGTACTAATAAGTCACTTAATGACATTCAGTATACGGGTCCTATACTTCAAAATGATATTTTTTCGATTTTATTGCGGTTCCGACAGTATAAGTACGTAGCATGCGCAGACGTTGAGAAAATGTTCAGGCAAATACTTGTACAGTCGGAACAGCGAAACCTACAACTGATTCTTTGGCGAGATCATCCCTCACACAAATTAGATACTTACCAGCTCAACACCGTGACTTATGGCACTTCTTCGGCGCCTTATCTCAGCATGCGTTGCCTTAGAGAGCTAGCACGATGCTGTAATGATCCTGAGGTCTCAAAAATAATAACCGAAGATTTCTATGTCGATGATCTAATTACCGGTGCAGATAACGCCGAAGTGCTGTTTAATACTTGCGAGAAGATCTCTCAAGTTCTACATTCCGGTTGTTTTCCACTCAGAAAATGGACGTTTAATTACGACGTGACATCGATCGATTCCAAAGAATTATGTTTAGGTGAACATAAACAAAATAAAACTCTCGGGTTAGGTTGGTTGTGTAACAGTGATGAGTTACACTTCACAACAGAAATCGCCAAAACGTCTAACTTAACAAAACGGGTAATGTTATCGGTTATATCTCAAATTTATGATCCACTCGGTTTATTAGCACCAGCAGTTATTATTTCAAAAATAATGATTCAAAAATTGTGGCTATGTAAAATCGGTTGGGACGACCCCGTACCTAAAGACGTAATTGCTACTTGGAATAATTTTATTCAGACATTAGATTGTTTACAAAATATACGAGTTCCGCGTTTTGTACGAAGTGAACACACACAACATATGGAACTTCACATATTTACGGACGCATCCCAAGTCGCGTTTGGTACATGCGCCTATGTCCGTACTTATGATGAAAATTCGTTAGTATCAGTGAAATTACTTTGCGCTAAAAGTAAGGTAGCTCCATTAAAAGCCGTTAGCATTCCTAGACTGGAGCTCTGTGGTGCATTAACTGGTGCGAGACTTTATAACAAAATTATACAATCCCTCAGGTTAAAATTTGATCGTGTTTATTTTTGGACGGATTCCACAATAGTTATCGGTTGGTTACGAATGTCTCCGCACCTCCTTAAACAGTTTGTGCAAAACAGAGTTACAGAAATCAATGAGCTAACCGGTGACTCAGTTTGGTACCATGTGAACGTAAAGAAAACCCGGCAGATTTTGTATCTAGAGGTCTGGAATTGAACGCGCTAAGTAAAAGTCATTTGTGGTGGTACGGACCGTTATTCCTACAAATAAATATGAAAATTTAGTTAAAAACGGTTGCATTTCCGTGGAGCGCGAGCTACCAGAACTTAAGTCTCAAACGGTCGCACTTACTAGCGTAGATAACACCCTATTTGATTTCAATAGATATTCGAGTTTTAACAAATTAAAAAGAATTTATGCCTATTTACTTAGATTCATAACAAATGCCCGAGCGCAGCGTAAACAGCCCCGCCAAACCGGTTCTCTCTCAGTTGACGAGCTCCGCGCATCCGAGTGCACGCTTATTACCATTGCACAAAAACAAATGTTTTCGCACTTATATTCCGCGTTAGATAATAATTTACCTATCCCCGTTAAGCGGAACTGTAATATTTCGGGACTTAACGTATTTATGGACGAAAATAAAGTGATTAGAGTCGGTGGTAGACTATCCAATGCGAGTGAATTTAGTTACAGTAAAAAACATCCAGTATTATTGTGCAGCAAACATCGTTTCACTTTGTTATTGTTTAGAGACAAACATAAGCGGCTACTACATGCCGGCCCGCAGCTATTATTAAGTACCGTGCGCGAGTGTTGGTGGCCAATAGGCGGTAGAAATCTTGCTAGGAAGATAGTGAGGCAGTGCGTTACTTGTACACGTATGAAAGGTAACACTTTAGCTCCGATTATGGGTAACTTGCCCGCTGAACGATTGCATCCAGGTTATCCGTTTATGTATTGCGGTGTCGATTATGCCGGCCCTGTATCAATTTTAAACCGTAAAGGACGTGGTAGTGCATTGGTGAAAGGTTACATTTGTTTGTTTGTTTGTTTCGTGACGCGCGCCGTGCATTTGGAATTAGTTAGTAGTCTTTCAACACATGATTATATTTTAGCATTAAAACGATTTATTTCACGTCGTGGTAAACCATTAGAAATTCATTCTGATAATGGTAAAAATCTAGTAGGAGCACAGAAAGAATTTTTATCGTCACTTATAAAAAATTCTAAAGATATCACAGACTTTGCAAATGATGAGAGTATTAAATTTAGGTTCATTTTACCCTATAGTCCTCACACTGGTGGTCTGTGGGAATCTGGGATACGCAATTGTAAACATCATTTACGTAGAATTGTAGGCAACGCTCGATTGACGTTCGAAGAATTCACAACTGCTTTAACTTCTATCGAAGCTGTACTTAATAGCCGTCCCATGTCGCCCCTTTCTACCGATCCTAATGACCTGACTCCCCTCACTCCTGCTCATTTCCTCATAGGAAGGCCTCTGACCGCGCCCGCCTGTGAAGACCTGACGGAGGCTGTCCCCCATCGCCTGCTGCGCCATGACAGAGTCGAGCAGATGCGGCAGCACTTCTGGAGGCGCTGGTCAAAGGAATATGTTTCGGAAATGCAGACACGTACTAAGTGGAAGGCGAACACATCGAGCCTACAAGAAAATATGCTCGTTTTAATAAAGGAAGACAATTTGCCACCCTTGAAATGGCGTCTCGGCCGAATCGTGCGGACATATTCAGGAAAGGACGGCGTATCGCGTGCAGCTGAAATACGAACGGCAACGGGAACAATCCAGAGGACGTTTTCGAAGATCTGCCCGCTGCCAGTGCAAGCACCTGACATCGTAGACGTGCCCAGCAACGTGTGAGGTCGTTGGAAGTCGAGTCTTCCAAGGCCGGCGGCATGTTAACGCATCGCATCGCAGCGCCATCTAGCAGAGTACACAATGTACTATCAACGGACGTAACAAGGAACGCAAGTCGATAAAGCAGCAAGCGCCGCGCACGCCGCGGCCCTGCTGCCCCTCTCCCCCCCTGGTGCTTTATAAGCTCCACTTTTAAACTGTATCGAGTCATTCTCACTAATTTTTCACTTTTGTAAACCTATCGTAAGACACAATAAATTAATTACTTATATTTAAATAAAACAAATCATTCTGCCCGAGTTGCACCCTAGACCTCACTATAGGCAGGCTAGAAAGAAAGGAGAAAGGAGCGCAAGAATTCGGAAGCTGATCAAGACCCGTAAGATCCTCAACAGTATGTATTTATCTAAAGAAAGAAAGTTGAACGTCGATTAAATTATTTAATGTAGATATTGAAACATTTTGTCAATGACAATGTAAAAAATCCTGAAAAATATTTTATCGATGTGTGTATCTATAGTTAAGCTTAATCAGTAGTTTAGTGAACCATTTTGGATTAATTTCAAACACCTGGCCTATACGTTACGTACGTTAAAAGTAATAATAATGTAATACTCGTAGCTAAATAGTTTTTCAGCATGTAATGTACAAAAAAAAACATCGTGGAAAAACTACAGCTAGTATGGCGTAAGTATGTGAGAAATCATTAGTATAACAAAATTAGAAGACTCATATTGCTACTCTAATGTGTTTTTTACACATACTCATAAGTAAGACGGCGAAAACGAGCATGCAGCACTTATTCGGTCATCCGTAACACGAGGGGTATCACAGGTGCGTTACCAGTTCTTTTAAAGACTAATAGGCTCGTTTTTTAAAAATTCCTAAATTGTATCCCTCCATAAATGCTATCCTAGGAAGCTGGATGCATATTTTTGTCGTTTTTAAGCAAAAGTTCAATTTCAAGCGGATCATTGCTAGACTCTCAACCATCAAGGTGACATCAAGATGATGGGGTACTCTATTGATTAGTTTATCTATGGTTTGATGTAATACTTTTATTTATATGGGAATTAAAAGAATAGATTGTGCTTACTTTTGTTAGGCATACTTTCTTTCTTGAACAATACAATGGTTTGTTAGAGATAGCTTTGAGACGCTCGTTCAACTCTTGTTTTAAATTTGTTTTATCTTTTAACGAAATAACTGAATTATTACACATTGTGGCACCTTTTCATGGAAAAAATCACAGAAACATCGCATTTCTTGAAAAGCATGCACTTACGAAAATATTACATCATTATCCATTCAGTAATTAAAAGAAGAAATCAAGTTATTTTAAGTTATTCCCATTCTTTTATAATTTAAGACGCTACTGGGGAGGAAGGTAAATTTTAACCAAGTGCCGTCATACCTACATTATAATAACCTATTAATCTTATTAATTTAAAGACTTTGTAAAATTTAAATCGAAAATACAAACTGAGACATGGATGAACAGAAAAACCAGAAAAAGAGACCAGCGCTGGGAATCGAACCCAGGTCCTCAGCATTCCGTGCTGCGTGCCATACCCCTACACTACCACTGGACAGGAGTACAGACACGAATTTCTCCTATGCACACATATCTCAGGTTGCTTTGTTCTACGACTCTACTTAAGCAGCAACACTAGCGACATTGTTTCGATCTCATCAAGAGACGTAACACACGGAACTCACCGCTCACCCAGACAAGAGATGTCGAAAAAAAACTCCAAATAACCAATCATAATTCATAAAACCCAGATTTAATCTTCACGTTCGTGTTTTGTTTAAAATAAAGTGACACGAAGTTTTTGACGTAGAGAAAATATGTACTAAAACGGAGAAATTGGAAACTGGGTCAAAAGCTAGCACGCAGCATGAATTCTCACAGAGCTCGTTAAGCAACAAGAGGCTAGAACTGACACGTTTTAAAATTATGTGGTGAGGTTAATACTAGGGAAATTTTAGGATTTTCAGCGGGTTGAGTACATAGCAACTATTTTATAAAAAAAAACCTCGTGCTGAAAGGGATAGTCTAAGTATGTATATATGTATGAATGTATGTATGTATGTATGTATGTAAATACTTTATTGTACATAAAACACAAAATAATACAAAAAGAAAACATCGTTGGAAGCCCCTAAACAGCCAACACGGATTTTTAGGCGTGGACATAACCTCAAAATGACAACTGTGCAAAAATATTTAAAAAAAACACGATTTAATTTCGTGAAACACCATTAATGATTACGAATCTGAATCTTTTCAATTATATTAAGGATTAATTCATTTTATTATTCATAGTCCAATTTGTTTTAAAATAGTTTTCAATTTTGAAACTGTTGGCTAAACATGCAAGCGTTGGCAAAATTTAAAACAATTTTTTTTGCTATTTGAATGTTGAACAGATGGCCTGTCCATTAGTCGAGCGTACGTTTTTAAAAAGTAATATTGTAATTTTGAACAACACATTGTTTTTTTTCTCGCATTCAATGTGAAAAGTAGTGTTTAACGCGAGACTAAACCACCATAATGCTTCTCGAACTATGTCACCCTTGCTCTGCTCGGGTGGCTAAACATCTCTTCGTCATTATGGCTTGTTTTAGTCCCTTGTTGAACACTCTACTATTTTTACCCAAAATTGTGGGTAAGTTTTTCGTTACCCTGTCACTTCTCCCATTTCTAACTCTACCCTGTTTTGGGGTAAATATTGCGAACCAATATCCCTCATCAGGGCTGCGACTATTAAATTACTGGCCTTTTTATTTTACACTTTTTAATTCCGAATGGGCGAGGGCTTTGTAAATGGACCCAGCGATGGTTAAAAGGTTTGAAGGGTTATGGGGTAAGGGGGGATTATTAACTAGAGTGTAAAGTTAAGGGCAAAGATACTTTTACACTTTGATACCTTGTTGATGTCACTTCATGTTTGAACTTTTGTACCTACAGTAAGTTTTTGTTAAAAATGACATTTTCAATACAAGATTTTTGCTGACCGCACATTTACCGCGTTTCCGTACCCAATTTCAAATCAATGCCATTAACCGTTGAAGAGCTCGGTCCTGTGAAGACGACTCTGACCAGACTACCAGGATGTCACTGCCAGATTATTGTGTTATCACAATATTTACATAAGTATGCCAAATTTCAAGTCAATCCGACACTAGAATGCGTAGAATTTAATTTATTAATAAATATTAATAAATTAAATTCAAACATTGCAAGTTAAATAAAGCTTGTAAAATTGTCGGAATCAATATTATTAAAGTCAGTTAACTCTCAATATTCCCTAAACTTCCCGAGTTGCCCCCAGGAGCCAGCCTACCAACATAAAACTTTGAATAAAACGTATCCGATATAACTCCGCCACAATCGAGAGCAATTCAATTTTAAGAATACAAATGTAATGGCATTTCGATGGGAGCGAGAGGGACGCGCAGAGTGGGACGGAAAACAATTTTTCCCACGTCATTTAAGACGACAGCTTTAGAAGGCGGCTGCCACAGAAAGGCAATGCTCAAAGTACAGGTCCCACTAGGCTAATAATTATTATAAATGCAAAAGTCTGCTTGTTTGTTACTTCATCACGTCTAAGCCACTGAAACGATTTAGATGAAAATTGGTATATATATGTCCCGGAAAAGGACATCCCATTTTTATCCCGGAAACTTTCGTACTTCCCGCGGGATAGCGATAAACGAATCCTGTGCGGACGATTAACGAATAGGATGGCAGGTACCAGGAGGGCTGCTACAAAATTCGAAAACCGAAGTTCGTATCGTACCGTCCCTCTCGCACTCGTGTTAAATAATATAAGCGTCAGCGGGACGGCAAGATACGAACGGCCAGTTTGCTAGAGAATATGGCTTCTGTATTTTTTTTTTAATTTGTATGTCAGCCGGTATGCCAAAGGCTCTCATAGAAGCGGCTGCGATCCCGGCCCCGCGAAAACACATTAGGGAAACGATTCTCCCGCTCACACCGGTTAAAACGTATTCGTATATTGCTAGTATTAATTCTGTCACCATTGAGAGAAATTCCAATCCAAAATGTTGGTTGCAAGATGGCTGACGATTTGGTAAAGAACTATAAAGAATTTCTTTGCTCACCCGCGACCCGCAATCTTACAATAACTATGTCTATGCAACAATCGCGATCATGCAGCTCCTCCACCTCCACACTGTAAGAAAACTCCACACTGTTGCATGTTAGTTATTAAGTCATTAATCATCATGATAATTTTTATGTTGCTTTACAATTTTTTGTTATTTACTAAGCCGTGTATGTGTTGTGGAAATAAAGTTTTTTATCTATCTATCTATCTATCTAAAAGAACACAACACTACGCCGATGCGTTTCGAACTCAACCAGAGTTCATCATCCATATGGGTCCCACTGAAAAACAGCGTTGTGGCTTGCCGCATCATTATGCTGAGTGGGTCCCAATTTATACTATTCGATGTTTTTTTTTTATTTTTCTGTGTGTAAATAAATGTCTCTCTCTCTCTCTCTCTCTCTCTCTCATCTAACAGAGCAAAACAACCGTTCACCATGCGACCAGATTCAATTTATTTTATCAAATCTCCTTTTTCAATCATTGTCATCATCATCCCAGCCCACTATTTCCCACTGCGGGGCACAAGTCTCTTCTCAGAATGCCGTAATTCCCACGCAGGCTCAGTGCGGCTTGGGAGCTTAATCATACGGAACCCCAAAATAGATATTGCTCCTCTAAAATAAAACACCATAGTAAGGGGCTGTTCCACCATCCATTGATTAATTTTATTTGACGGATAAATGTGATGCCGTCTCCGTTTTTTCGAACAAAACAAATAGAGACGGCGTCACATTTATATGGTAAAACGGGGGGTAAGTGGTAAGTGTTGTAAAACGGGGTTACATTAAAATGCAGGGGTTACTTTGGAAAACAGTTTTTACGCCATGTCCTTATTTTTAACCCGCGAAGCAAAAAGAGGGGTGTTATAAGTTTGACCGCTATGTGTGTCTGTCTGTCTGTCTGTGGCACCGTAACTCTTAAACGGGTAGACTGACTTGAATGCAGTTTTTTATTTGAAATCAGAATTTTTAGGGAACATGTTTCATCAAAATCGGTTCAGCCGTTTTTGAGATATTGAACTTTGAAGTGACCAAATCGGGGTTTCCAAATTTTTTTTAGACCCTTTGTGGTAGTGAAATAACTACTTTAATTTTTTTTATACGACTGGATGGCAAACGAGCAAGTGGGTCTCCTGATTGTAAGAGATTACCACCGCCCATAAACATCTGCATGTTACAAGGTTACAAGTTTTAACAATCCTCACACGTATACGTATCTCCAAATGCTTGTGTTTGCTTAGGACCAAGCAATTTGACTGGAACAGCTTTCTGAATGAGTATCAATGGAGATTTAGTTTTTATTGTAAAATGGGAGATATTTAAAAGTGGCCTGGATGGTTTAACCTGTGGACTCTCAGGCAGAGGATCGTACTTCTGAATTTTGAAACTCCGAAGGAAGAGGGGTGTTATAAGTTCGACCCCAATGTCTGTCTGTCTGTGGCATCATAACTCTAGTAAATGGACCGATTTCGATGCGATTTTTTGTGTGGTTTAGCAAGCGACTTAGCTATGCTTGAAAAAAAAACCAGCCAAGAGCGTGGCGGACACGCACAAAATAGGGTTCCGAAGCCATTACAAAAAAAAAACAAGTATCTTCACGGCACTTACGTCCTTTTGTTGAAAAGCGCAGTTTTTCGGCAATAACTCAAAAACGGTATACTAGATATGTTAAAACCAATTACCGTTGAAAGCGGTACCTCTCCATATTTTTTGGACAAACGGTTACAAGATAGAGGAGGGCGGACACAACTTTTGCTACTTTGGGAGCGATTTTTTCCGAAAATCTTCACTTAATCAAATTTTTTTTGAGGAACCTTAATATATTTTCAAAAGAGCTGTCGAAGTTAAAAATCTTTTTTTTTACAATTTCTGTTACGTATATGGAGTGCCTCCCCCCCCCCAGCTTCTCGTTGCAGGAAAACATCTTAAGAAAACCTGCACAAACCTGCGAAGCAATTCTGGACATCAGAGCCAATAGGTCAGATGTGCATTTTTGATACTTTACAAGTCATTATTAAACATCAGTTATTTTTCTATTAAGGTAGTATGAACAACCGTTTTTAGTAAATCTAACTTGGTTAATAAAAGAGATAGCGATATAACAGTAAGATGGCCTGAAAGAGGACAAAAATGTAGTATACTTAATTTAAAAAATAGTGATTTTGGTAAAAATTAGACATCCGACCTTATTGGCTCTGATGGAACTACAGCCTAAGCCCTTTCATTCTGAAGCCTGTGCCCAGCAGTGGGACGTATATAGGCTGGGATGATACAACAGTCACAAGCGATCTGCATTTCAACGAAGATGAAGACCGGTGGTAGTTTTTTTTTTTGACATTCATAAGTGCTTGTTATAGCCTAAATTGAATAAAGATATTTTGACTTTGACTTTGAATAAAACACAACGGTGTAACCAACGGCCACATTAAAAGGTAGAAACGTTTGAAAGCTCGCTGAGATTTAATTTCCGAAAGGCCAAAGCCGCCCCACGAATACAGTATACTGATTCAGTACCTTCGTAAAGTATGAAAAACGTATTGAAGTCTTATCATATTTGTAAGAAAAGTTGGGGTTTATATGGGTATGATTTTAGGACTTAGTTAATTTTATGTGTACTTTTTAGGGTTCCGGAGCCAAAATGGCAAATACTGAACTCTTATAGTTTCGCCATGTCTGCCTGTCTGTCTGTCTGTCAGTCCATCCGTCCGCGGCTTTGCTCAGGGACTATCAATGCTAGAAAGCTGTAATTTTGTTATATTATGTAAACTATGCCGACCAAATGGTACAATAAAAAATTTAAAACATTTTTTTAGGGTCTCTCCCATAAGACGTAAAGTGGGGATGATTTTTTTTCCCATCCAACCCATAGTGTGGGGTATCGTTGGATAGGTCTTTAAAACCATCACAGATTTGCTAGAACGATTTTTCGATTCAGTGATTTGTTTACGAAATATTCAACTTTAAAGTGCAAATTTTCATTAAAATCGAGCGTCCCCCCGGTGGAAAAATTTGAAAAATTCAGGATGGTAGTAAGTATATCAAACTTTCAAGGAAAACTATAACGGCTAAGTTTGCTTGAGAATTATTATTATTAGTTTATGAGTAAATAGGAGCTAAGGTATAAAATATACTAAACTTGGAAGATTCCGTATAAATAACGAAATCCTCAGAAATATACTACTTATATTTTTCGTAATGGCTACGGAACCCTATTTTGGGCGTGTCCGATGATGATGTGTGTTAATAAAATTCAACATAGTAGGTACTCGTAGATGATAATAAATGAGATTGACCACCGGGAGTATGGGAGTTGGATCAAATGCTGCCAGACTAACACACATTGCACTATACTCCTTAGCGCCAGCGGCGGCCTTAAGGGGTGGCGAACAGCTTAGGGCAATCGCCCGGGGGCTCGCTCTTGCAGGGGCCTCGCGCAACAAGTGCAGGTGGTAGGACCTTGTGCAAAGTCCGCCCGGATTGCTACCACCATCTTGCTCGCTAATCCTGCCGTGAAGCAGCAGTGCTTGCACTGTTGTGTTTCGGCGTGGAGAGTAAGACAGCCGGTGAAATTACTGGCACTTGAGGTATCCCATCTTAGGCCTCTAGGTTGGCAATGCATCTGCAATACCAGGGGTACTGCCAACTATCACCACCACCACACTACTTCGAACTTAATCAGAGTTCATCATCAGAGCAACACAACCGTTCACCGAACTACCAGATGCTAGACTAACGAACGAAAGCAATCATTTAAATGTATCATTGAAACTTTATTTTGCTTAAACAAACTACCCACAAACATTTTAAAGACGTTAGTTTTAGATAAATTTAATAGTAATATACCTATGCAAATAATAACTAATGCGTAAAGCGACAAAAAAATTTTGTGTTTCTATAGTACACTGCATTACATTAAATGGAGCAAATATAAAACACTAAAAACCGGCCAAGAGCGTGTCGGATACGCCAAAAGGGTTTCCGTAGCCATTAAGAAAAAATAAGTAATATTTTTCTAAGAATTTCGTATTTTATACGGAATCTTCCAAGTTTAGATATATTTTATACCTTAGGCTGCTATTTACTCTTAAACTACTAATAATTCTCAAGCATACTTAGCCGTTATAGTTTTCCTTGA
Organism: Choristoneura fumiferana; assembly: GCF_025370935.1. Lineage (NCBI taxonomy): Eukaryota > Metazoa > Arthropoda > Insecta > Lepidoptera > Tortricidae > Choristoneura > Choristoneura fumiferana. The sequence continues at coordinate 176,473 of NC_133496.1, forward strand.
AAGTTTGATAAACTTACTACCATTCTGAATTTTTTCGAAATTTTCGACCCACCGGTTTAGATTTTAGAGGGGGGGACGCTCGATTTTACTGAAAATTTGCACTTTAAAGTTGAATATTTTGCAAACATATCACTGAATCGAAAAATTGTTTTAGCAACCCCTAATGATTTTGAAAGACCTATCCAACGATATCCCACACTACAAGTTTGGATGAGTAAAAAAAAATCACCCCCACTTTAAGTCTATGGGAGGTACACAAAAAATATATACTTATTATTGAAATTTTTATTGTACCATTTTGTCGGCATAGTTTACAGACATATTCGTGCAAAATTACAGCTTTCTAGCATTGATAGTCCCTGAGCAAAGCCGCGGACGGACGGACAGACAGACAGACAGAAAGACAGACAGACATGGCGAAACTATAAGGGTTCCGTTTTTGCCATTTTGGCTCCGGAACCCTAAAAAAAGGGAAAAAAATTGTTGTAATTTTTTTTTAAAGGAATCCGTCAATATACCCGACCTAATCCGGTTCGATGTTATTATATTATAGTACCAGTACCTTTTAACTAAAACTCAAGAGCCAGTGAAGCTGATGTGGTCTTACCTGAAAGAGAGAAAAAATAAGTATAAGTGTATCGTTGAAGATGATTTACACTTGAGATACCACACACAGCCAGCTTCAGAAGATGAGCGATTGTGGTGTTCATTTCATCTTAACACTCTCTTATTATCTTGACAGTAGAGTCGTATGTAGATTTGAGCACCGTAACCGCTCATCCACTTCTGCTGCTAACTGTACCATAACTACCACAAGCTGTGGTATAGATAGTGCCACGACAGTTGAAGTGAATGATTACGCACACAGCTACAAAAATAACTGATTGTACTTTGTGTTAGGTATTACAGGACATGTAACGACCACCACGAGAGTTGAAGTGAATGATTAGACACACAGCTGTGTGTCTAATCATTCACTTCAACTCTCGTGGGACTATGACGTGGCCTGACCTATGGCCTCTAGGGCCCCATACACGGTACAATCGTCTGTACGATCCGTCGCTTCAGAATCGATAGTGTATGTCGAGATCGTTAACGATTTACTTCATTGAAGATAATGTCAGAGATCGCAACAAATCCCATGCAATCATGAATGTCGTAACGGTGAATCGTCAGTGTATGGCTCTTTACGATCAATCGTCACGATTTTCATGAGATCGATAGTACAGACGAATCGTACCCCTTTAGTTAGAGGGTCGTGGGTTCGAACCCCTGAGTTTTTCGGTATTTATGCGCAAAATTACATTTGAAATTTACCACGAGCTATATTTAGTAAAATCCCTGAACTTCAATTCAAATAATGGATCTTATGGTTTCCGCAAACGAAGCCGCGTGTAATATCTAGTATCCTGTTAATGGAACACCAAATTGATTGAAAATATATGCGACAATATTCCCCAAAATTAAAGGATTAATGCTCGCTGTATTTCCTTCAATTAACTTGTTATCAAATAAGGACAAATTGCCGGATTCGAGCATTTCTAGTGAATGTTCCTTTGATCCCGTAATTGGTTCTGATTATGGCACTTATAATTATAATTTATAGCCGTTCTGATTGACTTGGCTTTAGTCGAAAGTGGGTGAATTAAATCAGGAATTGATTTTAATGACTTTTAAGGTAAGGGGGTTGGGGCGAAATTTGTTCACTTTGAATATACTCTCGTAGACTGTCGTAGATTTTTGTGGACTTCACGTAAGGCATGTAAGGCTTCCGGTATGAAATTGCATTAGGAATGAAATTTAAAGTTTTCCTCTCGCTGCGCGCTGTTGCCTTGGTACTTAAGCAGCGTAAGTTGTTTAAATTTTTCCAAATTCAAAAATTGAACGTGAACTTATCTCTTATAAAATCATGTTGTCCTGGTACTGATGTTGCGTGAGTCGTTTTGTATTGGTTTTTCCAATATAGCTGTTTTTTGGACAGATTCTCCTATTATGCTCATCATCATTATCTTCCTGATATGAAGATAACATCCACATAGGACATTCACTGTTGAACTGGGCCTCCCCCACTGACCTCCTATTGCTTCGGTTGAAGCTGTGAGTCTGCAGCTTTTGACCAGGTCATCCATCCATCTCGTTGGTGGACGTCCTACACTGCACTTGTCGATCCACGGTCTCCATTCGAGAAATTTTCGGCCGCGACCGGCCATTTTATTCTCCTTTATACAAAGATGCTGTGGCCCCATCTGCATGTGCTTTTACTACCAAAGATGTTTCGATTTTTTTTTTAATTCAAAAACAAAATTTTTGGACAGATCTATTATAATACCTTGTTGTCAGGCCTGAAAACTTACAGTTGGAAGCATTGTAATGCGTTGATCTAATGTTAAAAAGTCAAAGTCAAAGTGATTTATTTGCAAACATAGGTGAAACTGATTACAGTGGTGGTAAGAAATATAAGGTAAGTAATATTATTATGTTTGTGAATAGTTTAGATTACGTGATATTATGTTGAAGGAAGTGAAGTAAGGCGGGTTTTGTATGAAAAAACATTAAAGTCTAAGCTTAACAAAGAATAAGAAAGGTAATTTTTAGTATAATCTCGCTACCTATTTAAAACCAAGATTACCGAAATCGATATAAATTACGATAGATAGATAGATAGATCGTTTTATTTGGTACTAGAAACACACACAATCAAGATTAGATATGAGGTTGCGCTTTTTACGGTTTGTCTTTGTCGTGTGAGAATTGTTAAAAAAACCGGCCAAGAGCGTGTCGTACACGCCCAAAATAGGGTTCCGTAGCCATTACGAAAAAATAAGTAATATTTTTCTAAGAATTTCGTATTTTATACGGAATCTCCCAAGTTTAGGTATTATTTTATACCTTAGGCTGCTATTTACTCATAAAGTACTAATAATTCTAAAGAAAACTAAGCCATCATAGATTTCCTTGTAAGTTTGATATACTTACTACCATCCTGATTTTTTTCAAATTTTTCCACCCACCGGTTTAGATTTTAGAGGGGGGGACGCTCGATTTTAATGAAAATTTGCACTTTAAAGTTGAATATTTTGCAAACAAACCACTGAATCGAAAAATCGTCTTAGCAACCCGGTTTTAAAAGACCTATCCAACGATACCCTACACTATAGGGCTGGATGAGAAAAAAAAATCACCCCTACTTTACGTCTATGGGAGGTACCCTAAAAAATTTTTGTTTGAAATTTGATTGTACCATTTTGTCTGCATAGTTTACTTATATATCCATGCAAATTACAGCTTTCTAGCATTGATAGTCCTGAGAAAAGCGGCGGACGGACAGTCAGACAGACATGGCGAAACTATAAGGGTTCCGTTTTTTGCCATTTTGGCTCCGGAACCCTAAAAAGAGATAACAACTGGAGTTCCGACAGATAAATCACGTAGTACTTAAACTGATCAGACAACTTGATCTGAAGTCGATACATTTTTCTAAAGAGGTGTCAGGACAGTCGATGGAACGAAGCCTGAATATGCAATGATCGTTAATTCTGGGGTGGCTTGTGGTTACAGATAAGAGTTATAGAGGCACCTCTATATTAACTTTTCTTATAATATTTGGAGTCAATTTGTGCCAGGGTTTGTGTTGGAAAGTAAACTTTATAGCGCAAAAAATTGTGACAAAAGTATTGAAAAGACAAAGAAAGAAAGAATGCATTTATTCGTGGCACCATGAGAAAGAAAGTAAAATGAAAATGTGCATGCCACGAAATGGTTCCAAACCAGCAATCTGCCGGTCTTGCTAGTAGCAAAAAAAAGGTCAAAAGATTAGACAATTTTTTCGCAATACGTAAGGGAACCTATCACCGTAACTACAACAAGTGATTTAATCCCAGAGGTGCTATTTTGAAGTCTGAATTAGAGCCCAATTTCGGGGTCGCCTGTCGCGCTACAAACATCAAAAAATTCGCTTTACATAGCTACTTCAATTAAAATTTTAAAGTGTTCTGATCATTTTTAAAAGTCGCTGAACGTTCAGTTTAACGACTATGATCTATATAATTTTGTAATTATTGGCTCCTGTTTAAGGCCCCACCCGGTTAGTCAATGTTTTATGTAACCAAGTGTTCTTTCTGTCCCTAGTTACTCTACTTCCAAAGAAAGAAGAACGCTAAAGTAAATGAGGGTAATTTTGATTCAGCTAAAGTGAATGTGTGTTTTTTGAGATTCTGTGAGGCTTTTATGCCTCAGGGTATTGGGGTGATTTGACATTGTAAGGAATTGGGGATAAGAAGTTCTAAAAATTGCTCTGTAGGATATTGGAAAGATTAATGCTTTGGAAAACGAAGAATGGATAATGTATTGAAAGTATCATCAAGTTGGTATCTATAAATATACAGTGTTAAAAGCCTTGAGCAAAATGTAAGCAGTGTGGGGTCATTTTAGATGGTAGCTGATATAGGCAGACAGACGTGAAAAAAATATTTACAGAATTTTCTTATTGATTCCGCTACCAAACTTTATACCTAATTCAAAGTTTCTAGGACATCCAAAAGTAGTTTATAGGTTTTTCGGTTACGACAATTTGTGTGGAACCTTTTTTAATGACTGTGTCTATGAATTGCATTGACTTAATATTTTTTTACTGCTTTGAGTGATATTATTTGCAGCTTAATATCTCTATTTACCACGAGTTTTACGGTTTTACAAAATTCACGTGCGAAATCACATTAAGGATCGTGAGGAAACCTGCACAAACCTGCAAAGCAATTTAATGGTGCGTGTGAAGTTCCCAATCCGCGTTGGGCCCGCGTGGGAACTACGGCCCAAGCCCTCTCATCCCTGTGCCAAGCAGTGGGACGTTTATAGGTTGGGATGATGATGATGACCTATACCTACACGTTCTTGAGAAAAAGGGTCGTGACAGACAGACGGGCTGACAACAAAGTGATCCTATAAGTTCCATTTTTTACCTCCGACGCAGAAATATATATATATATACGAATACGAATACGAAGTTTTTTTACGTGAGATTGAGTTTTATTGGGATGGTTCTAGCTATGTTTGATTTTAAATCTAATCAACAGCTTTTGAGATTAAATTTTGACGGTTTTTTGAGATTTATCAGGGGTTTTTCAACATGTTTGTTAGATTATCCCCTAAAAATATCACAGACAAGAAAGTTTTTTAAAATATGTTACATTTTCGAGATTACTGCATTTATATCACAACTATTTATGATTATTTAAAGACCGCATCCCTTAGGTATAACAACATCGTCTACATAAACGCCTACAATTTAAACAAACCGTACCCTCATTATATTAGAACAATACGTACAAAGGTTATAATTAGTAAGGCAAGGAACCCACGGGAAATTACCCCGAGCAGGGGTAATTATCCTGAAAACGGGGTAATTGTGTTAGCAGGGTGAGGTGTTTAGTAATTGACTTTATCGAGTATGTATTACTTGGTATTTTCTAGTTAATATCTCTTCGTTAGGTGTTCTTTAGCCGGCAGGTGGGTGGCTGAGGGCTAAAGCGAGTTAAAAGAAAGATAAAGCAGTATTCAGTTAGTAAATCGCGTAATCTTGCTAATGTATAAACGCGATAGTTTTTGAAAATAGATTTTACGTTCACATAATGTTATTATGATACTATTTCAGGCAATAACCTAAACAACTTGGAAAAAACTCCCGACTTATAATTTTAGTTTAAAAAACGGCTAAACCGATTTTTAACGGACGAAAAAAAAACGGAGGAGATTCTCAAGTCGACGCGTATTTTTTTATGTATGACCACGCATAATTTTTACACAGTAGACGGTTTTTGATAATTCTTTTTTTATTGGATAGGGTATATATATATATTGAAGTTGGTATTATATAAATTTGGAAAAAAAAATTACCCCAAGGGTGGGAAAAAAGTATAAAATAAAACTTTTTAACAAAAAAATTAAACCGCTGAAAAACTAAAAGCAAAAAAAATAAACCTTTTTCTCCTTTCTCTCCTATTTAACCTTAACCTAGGTACTAGTTTGAAGTCGGTGCCTCAACACGAGCCATCAGGAGTGGACCTGTAGTCGTCTACCTGATGGGCTTCTATCACTCCTGATGGCTCGTGCTGAGGCACCGACTTCAAACTAGTACCTAGGTTAAGGTTAAATAGGAGAGAAAGGAGAAAAAGGTTTATTATTTTTTGGTTTTCAGTTTTTTTTTATCAAACATAGCTAACTTAAGATGCAATGTTTTGATTATTCCAATTTTTCCTTTATCGAAAAAGGATCTCTACCAGTCAACCTTTGAGTAGATGAGAGGACTAACCAGGTAGGTTCCGACAAACAGTTTAAGAGTCAAAAATAGTGAAAGCTACTATAAAGTCCTTTAAACAATATAATACATAAACTACCACCACCACCACCATCCCAGCCTATATACGTCCCGCTTGGGCCATAGTTCCCACGCGGGCCCAGTGCGGATTGGGAACTTCACACGCACTATTGAACATTGACATAAACTACAATATAAATATATCAATAAACTACTATAAACGTATATATGTATACTAGTTGTGGCCTGTAATATGAGCAAATAATTAAAACATAGATCATACCATCTTCCTCAAACTGAACAACATTAATTTTAGTTACCTACGCGACTTTTAAAAATGATTACTTTTTTATTTTTTATTACACTTTTGAGTTTATTCGAAGAAGCAATGTAAAGCAAAATACTTGATGTTTGTAGCGTTACAGGCGACGTCAGTTGGGTTCTAGGATGACGTACATTGATAGCAGTATTTAATTTGTATGAAAAAAGGAAAATTCAAAGATTCCATTATTTTTAAGAGTCGCTGATTTAATGTTGTTCAGTTTGACGAGGACGATCTACGTTTTAATTTTTTGCTCGTATTACAGGCCACACCCGGTATAACCATAATACATAAGTAATTAAGATTGTTTTTTTTTATTCTTTTTGTATTTTTTATTTCAATTCCAAATTTTTTGTTACCGACTGAGGACCTGGGTTCAATTCCCAGCGCTGGTCTTATTTTTCTGGTTTTTCTGTGCATCTATATTTCAGTTTGTATTTTCGACATAATACATATTTTATACATGCGAATATAAAACAATGGAATGTCCTCAAAATTAAATATTTAAGGAGCAGTGTAAGCCACATCCTTCTCAAGCCCTCCCTGAAGGATCCTAGGGTGGGAGATTGCCTGATGGAGGTCGGTAACCGATAGTGGTGGTTTTAGATGGCTTGTATGGGAGCTCCGTAGTGCAGTTGGTATTTGGCGCGTCAGCATCATCATATCAGCCATAACACGTCCACTGGCTGGTCATTAGACCTACCATTGGCGCTCGAGTACTGCCTTTTCGCAACGTAACGTTTGGCAACCTGTTTCATTTCGCAAACTCTAAAACTGTAAATATTTCAGGATTTATTTCAGGCCATCGTGTAGAACCCTTTAGGTTAGGTTAGGTTAGTTTTATAAAAATCCTGAATATTTACAGTTTCAGAAATATTAAACAGTTGGGAAATTGAATTACTGGCACTTGAGGTATCCCATCGAAGACCTCTAGGTTGGCAACGCATCTGCAATCCCCTGGTGTTGCAGGTGTCTATGGGCGGTGGTAATCTCTTACCATCAGGAGACCACTTGCTCGTTTGCCATGCAGTCGAATAAAACAAACAAACAAACATGAATAGTTGCGAAATGAAACAGTTGCACGTTATTCGCCGAATCATTAGTAAACCATGAGTAAACCATTGGCGCTATATAGAAGGTTCTCTTAGCCATTTTCAACCATGCTGGTATAGGCGTAGGCCTCCTTCAGTTTCTCCACTCTCTCTGTTCTGTGCTACTTGCATCCAGTTTGACCCATCCTTCGTCTTATCTGTGGACATCCTATCTGGCGTGTCGCGTCCCAGGGTCTCCACTCCAAGGTCTTCCGACACCACAAGTTGGTTAAATACAAACAGTTTTGAATCACTTTCAGGAGTTTTAAAACCGTCAAATTTACTACAGGCATGCAAAACCGCGTTTAATACTAGTGTTAACGTAAAATGTTAAATAACCTTATTTCCACAATGTTAACTAATCAATACTGAAATGAATTGAGGATATTACGTTTATTAGATACTTAAGCATAATGAGTGCAATTAAGAGTTAATAGAGAAAATAATTGGCTGTTTGTTATAACCTCATTGCTCTGGAAATTCTACTCAAATAAATACGAAAGTTTTGTAAGTCGAAAATACAAACTGAGACATGGATGCACAGAAAACCAGAAAAAGAGACCAGCACTGGGAATCGAACCAGGTCCTCGGCATTCCGTGTTGCGTGCTACAACCCCTACACCACTGCTGGACAGGAATCTAGACACGAATTTTTCCTATGCATACATATCTCAGGTTGCTTATTTCTACTTTGCTACTTAAGCAGCAGCACTATCCATGTCTCAGTTTGTATTTTCGATATGGTTTCACGGGATACCCGTAAAAGTAACAAATTTGGAGTTGAAATAAAAATACAAAAAGACTCCAAAAAACCAATCATAGTTTTGTAAGTGTTGAAAGTTTCTTTGTGTGTATGTGTGTGTGTGTGTGTGTGTGTGTGTGTGTGTGTGTGTGTAGATATATGAATTACTAGACTTGTTTTTTCTTTTTAGTTCTTATTTAAAAAAGGATTTATTTTATTTTTCAAATTATTTTTATCTCTATATAGATGCTCACTCCACATAGATACTCCTATAAATAGCTTTAGAAGCCACGGTTTGCAGCTAGCCATTTTATAAAATACCAAAAAACTAGTCGCCAACATTGCTACCACCATCTTGCTCGCTAATCCTGCCGTGAAGCAGTAGTGCTTGCACTGTTGTGTTTCGGCGTGGAGAGTAAGACAGCCGGTGAAATTACTGGCACTTGAGGTATCCCATCTTAGGCCTCTAGTGTAGCAGGTGTCTGGGCGGTGGTGATCTCTTACCATCAGGAGACCCACTTGCTTGTTTGCCATCTAGTCGAATAAAAAAAAAGTGGCAATGGGCGGGGCACACCGCTCGAAGAACGAACTGTTGGGGGATAAAAGTCCTCGAGTGGCGACCACGAACCGGAATACGAAGTTTTTTAGCAAGCCTCCTACTGGGTGGACTGATGTCACAAGAGTTGCGGGCAACCGGTGGATGTAAGACTCCTTTGTTCAACAGTGGACGTCTGATGACGATGAGGACGGCTAATGATGATTTATAAAACAAAATCCAAAGGGTTCAAGAGTGCCCTTTTTATTTGGTCGCAGAGGTCAAATGAAGGTCACCATGTTTTTGCATTGTCTGCGTGACGTCACACCGACTTAGCCTCAGGATTTAGTCTATGAGCGGAATACTTGTTCGCATTCCGCATTTTATTGCAGTGCGCCGCAAGTCAGGGGCGGGGGCGATTTTGTGATTATTATTGTCAAATGCGGGAGGTCTATGTCCAATAGTGGACGTCCTACGGCTCATAAGATGATGATGTGCTTCTTTTGTCGGCTTTACTACATTTTTGTAATTATTTATTTCATTATATATATTTTTTTAATTTTCTACATTTGTTAACTGACTTCAAAAAAAGGAGGAGGTTATCAATTCGGTTGTACTTTTATTCGTTATCAGATATTACGTTATTTTGATTTTCATTAAGATTTTTTAATCTCATGTTTTTATGTTTTTGTGCCTATTTGTTTTTATTTTGGTTGTATTGATAGTAAAGTACAATGATAGTAGGGAATGTAGTAGTGATGGTAAGGATGAAAGTAGTCATTGTATTGTATTATAAAGTAAATATCAATAATGATTTTGGTTATGAATAGAAAAATGAGCTAACACAAAGTTTTTGGCCGTGTATTTTTAAATAATATCCAAAAACTTAGGCGGTTAAAAGTTTTTAAAACTGCCATTCCTTATTGTCTTTGTTTACTAGACAGTTTTAAAACTGTTAAACGCCTAAGTTTTTGGATATTAGCTTTTTTACATATTAAAAAGTCGAGTCTCCTATAATTTGAACCCCACCATCCCTTAAATAAAAGGCGCCGTGCGTTCCGGGCGTGCTTCGCCTTAAACGACCGTTCTTAATATTCTACGCTCTGTGGCCATTGTACAGTTAGACCGTGCTGCCACAATTCCAACCTTATACCCTTGATATATGGGTGAAAGTTGAACGGCACAGTTCAAGAATGAGCTAATGTGAAACTCCTTTCAATGTAAAAGTTACAAGAGTTCACATATACGAATATATGTTATAAATGTTATAACGCCAAATGAGATATTTTATAACGTATGTTGATGTCATGGTGAATGGGACACTTTTAGGGACGAGTTGTCGACAAAAAAATCTAACGAAAATACAAACTGAAACATAGATGCACGCACAGAAAAAACCCAGAAAAAGACCAGCGCTAGTAATCGAACCCAGGTCCTCAGCATTCCGTGCTGCGTGCTATAACTCCTACACCACCACTGGACAAAAGAGACCAGCGCTGGGAATCGAACCCAGGTCCTCAGCATTCCGTGCTGCGTGCTATAACTCCTACACCACCACTGGACAGGAGTCTAGACACAAATTCCTCCCATGCACACATTTCAGCCTGCTTTTTCCTTTACTAGCCACTTAAGCAGCGACAAAAATCAAATTACAAATAACAAAAAGAAAAGAAGGTAACAAATTTGGAGTTGAAGTAACAAATACAAAAGTTTCCAAAAACCAGGAATCATGACGAAAAAATCGTCAACGAAACTAGACCTTTCAATGAACTGAAACCCATTACTTTGGTCATCACGACCTTAAGATGTATCATCATCATCATCAGTCTCAGCCTATATACGTCCCACTGCTGGGCACAGGCCTCCTTTCAGAACAAGATGGCTTGGCTATAGTTCCCACGCGGGCCCAGTGCGGATTGGGAACTTCACACGCACCATTGAATTGCTTCGCAGGTTTGTGCAGGTTTCCTCACGATGTTTTCCTTCACCGCAAAGCTCGTGGTAAATTTCAAATGTAATTCCGCACATGAATTTGGAAAAACTCAGAGGTGCGAGCCGGGGTTTGAACCCGCAACCCTCTGTTTGAGAGGCGATAGGTCAAACCACTAGGCCACCACGGCTTTTTAAGATATATGGCTATGTCTATTTAACAAATGTATAATCATGCAGCTCCTCGCCCTTCACGCTGATCTGTTAAGTATAACGCAGGTCTCTTACCCCTTGGAGCAACAAAAGTTACCAACAAAAAGTTTGAAACCCCCAACATTGTCACATCAAAGTTCAATATCTCAAAAACGGCTTAACCGATTTTGATAAAACATATCTAAGAACCTCCGCTAGAAAACCTGCTTTCAAATAAAATAAAACGCATTCAAATCAGTTCACCCGTTTAAGAGCTACGGTGCCACAGAGAGACAGACACAAAGCGTTCTCAAACTTATAACACCCCTCTTTTTGCGCCGGGGTTTAAAAACAGAATATAATAAATATTTAAGGGGGGCTCCCATACACCAAACGTATTTTTTTTTCGTTTTTTGCTATTGTCTAATGAATGTTGTAGGTGTAGATGGTACGGAACCCTTCGTGCGCAAGTTCGCCTCGCACTTGGCCGATTTTACTATCTTTCTTTTTTTCCACCCATTTTAGCGCGAACTATTAAAACCTTGAAGAAGCTTGAGGTCCCGGGTTCGATTCCCGCGTCGGGGCAGATATTTGTATGAAAAATACGAATGTATGTTCTCGGGTCTTGGGTGTTTAATATGTATTTAAGTATGTATCTATCTATATAATTATATTTATCCGTTGCTTAGTACCCATAACACAAGCTTTGCTAAGCTTACTTTGGGACTAGGTCAATTGGTGTGAATTGTCCCGTGATATTTATTTATTTATTTATTAACAAACATACACACACCCCCAAACAAACTTTCGCATCCCACATTTGTTTGTTGGTTTTTACCTCTTCACGTCTAAACCGATGAACAGATTTAAATGAAATTCGGTATACAGATAGTTTGAGTTCCGGGGAAGGACATAGGATAGTCTTATCTCGGAAAATTGCATAGTTCCCGCGGGATAAAAACGAATTTTACGCAGACGGGGTCGCGGGCTACAGCTACTTTATAATATTAGTGTGATTATGGACATTAAAGGCACTAAATGCATTCATTTCACAGCATAACAATAACAATTTATTGAATCAGGCGTTACTTTGCGGAGGTCCATATCAATGAACTAAAATAATTTCCTTGCTCACCCGCGACCTTACAATAGCTAAGCTTATGCAAATATGCGTGTTCATGCAGTTCCTCCACCTCCACACTGTAAGAACACACACAAATCACACAAACCCATCTATCACCACCACCACACTAGACTGATGCGTTTCGAACTCAAACAGAGCTCATCTTCAGAGTGACACACCGTACACCATGCTACCATTTGTTAGACTAACGAACACAACCACCGTTTTAACTTGTCACTGTAAGTCCCCAAGTACCCACATACGTTTATGAAACAAAACAAAACTACTCACAAATTATTAATAAATTTTTTAACCGTCCTTCAAAACTACCTGATTTTTATTTATTTACTGTCAAGGCATGTTTTATTAACTACCATTGCTGAAATTAGATCCAAGCCGTAGCAAGGAGATGAAACTAAATTTACCTGCTCATTAATAATAGACCCCATACTGTTGTATCTAATTATCTCCATGCATTCTAAAACATCGAGACGAAACCCCTTGCCACAATAATGTAACACTTCATACGAATCTGAGTCCGATAAAGAATGATTTAGTTCCAACAAATGTTTGGCAAAATTCGACTTATCAGGATGCTCATTCCTATATGCCGAAACATGCTCTTTAAATCTAGCATTAAAACTGCGTCCTGTCTGACCAACATATACTTTACTGCAGTCATTACAAGTGAGCTTGTATACACCCGATCTAGTTCCTTTATCTACTTCTCTTTGTGGTTACAAAGTTTAGAGTACAAAGAGTTGTTAGTCTTAAGGCTACCTTAACATTGTTTGATTTTAAAATACCACAAATTCTATCAGACAAACGACCAACGTATGAAATGCTACACCTATATTTGTTAGAAGACTGCGATGGTAACACGGCGTAAAGCATGCTATTCACTATCCGTGCCTGCTTCTTCTGAAACCAAACTATTGACCATTGATTTAGTATAACCATTCGACAACGCTATCTGATAAATAGTATTTAACTCTAAATCAAATCTTCCCTAGAAGAGGTACAGTTAACAATCTATGTACATAACAATGAAAAGCTGCTAATTTATGCTGCCACAGGTGATTAGACGATGCTGGTATCACAAAATAAAATAAAACTTCTAATTCTTTTTTAAAATAAAATTTAAAAAAGAATTAGAAGAAATTTTTCGTTAAACTTTTTGGATTTGACAATTAATAGATTTAGGTTAGTTTAGATTATTTTATTCTTTCTAGGGAAGATTTTGATTTAGAGTTAAATACTATTTATCAGATAGCGTTGTCGAATGGTTATACTAAATCAATGGTCAATAGTTTGGTTCAGAAGAAGCAGGCACGGATAGTGAATAGCATGCTTTACGCCGTGTTACCATCGCTGTTTTCTAACAAATATAGGTGTAGCATTTTATACGTTGGTCGTTTGTCTGATAGAATTTGTGGTATTTTAAAATCAAACAATGTTAAGGTAGCCTTTAAGACTAACAACTCTTTGTACTCTAAACTTTGTAACCACAAAGAGAAGGTAGATAAAGGAACTAGATCGGGTGTATACAAGCTCACTTGTAATGACTGCAGTAAAGTATATGTTGGTCAGACAGGACGCAGTTTTAATGCTAGATTTAAAGAGCATGTTTCGGCATATAGGAATGAGCATCCTGATAAGTCGAATTTTGCCAAACATTTGTTGGAACTAAATCATTCTTTATCGGACTCAGATTCGTATGAAGTGTTACATTATTGTGGCAAGGGTTTCGTCTCGATGTTTTAGAAGGCATGGGGATAATTAGATACAACGGTATGGGGTCTATTATTAATGAGCAGGTAAATTTAGTTTCATCTCCCTTGCTACGGCTTGATCTAATTTCAGCAATGGTAGTTAATAAAACATGCCTTGTCAGTAAAAAATAAAAATCAAGTAGTTTTGAAGGACGGTTAAAAAAATTATTAATAATTTGTGAGTAGTTTGTTTTGTTCATAAAACGTATGTGGGTACTTGGGGACTTACAGTGACAAGTTAAAACGGTGGTTGTGGTTCGTTAGTCTAACAAATGGTAGCATGGTGTACGGTTGTGTCACTCTGAAGATGAGCTCTGTTTGAGTTCGAACGCGTCAGTGTAGTGTGGTGGTGGTGATAGATGGGTTTGTGTGATTTGTGTGTGTTCTTACAGTGTGGGAGGTGGAGGAACTGCATGAACACGCATATTTTGCATAAGCTTAGCTATTGTAAAGTCGCGGGTGAGCAAGGAAATTATTTAGTTCATAACAATAACAACCTCCAGTTAAATCGGAAAAAGCCTCTTAATACTAAACGGTGCTAAAGAAAAGATAAATAAGATAATATTTCGCAGTTTTGTACGTTTATTTACGGCGATGCAAATTGGAAGGTGGGGTGCCATTAGTGTGAATTAGCTTTTATTTGTTATAATTGTACAAGAATTTTGATGATAATGGAATTAGATTGGAGATAACAGCGGGTTCCCTTTAAAAGGAATAATAAATCTATATCTATCTATCTATATCTGTGTATCTGTTTTCTGTATCGCTTACTATGTCTGGTGTACAATAGTCTTTGTATTGTATTGTATTGTAAATCAACATATACATCTCATGGCTATAACAAGGGTTGTTATTAATGCAGCTTCTTTAAATTGTCATTTCTGCCTTCAAATTTAATTACCTGTCTACGAAGTTGGAAAAGTTCTTGGAAATTTCTGGAAATTTTTACAAGAAAGTTTTAATCCTGAGAAGATTGTGAGTAGTTTCCGAAATTTCCGATATGATAAATTCCGCAATTTTGGAAAGTTTCCTTTGGCACGTCAGTAATATTGAGTAATCCAAGCTACGTTCTAATGAATCAGTATGACGATTATCATATAGTAACTAAATTTGTACTCAATAGAAATAAAGAAAAAATATCTTCTTATTGGTTCATCAGTATCAACCAACACCGTACGTATAAGACTATAAAACACTAACACTAACAATAAAACCGGCCAAGAGCGTGTCGGACACGCCTGAAATAGGGTTCCGTAGTCATTACAAAAGAAATAAGTAATATTTTTCTAAGGATTTCGTATTTTGTACGGAATATTCCAAGTTTAGGTATATTTTATACCTTAGGCTGCTATTTACTCTTAAACTACTAATAATTCTAAATAGTTTTCAAAAATTTCCACACACCGGTTTAGTTTTAGAGGGGTGGGGGGGCTTGATTTTAATGAAAATTTGCTCTTTAAAGTTGAATATTTTGCATACAAATCACTGAATCGAAATCGTTTTAGCTATTCCCTAATGGTTTTAAAGGACCAATCCAACGATACCCACAATTCAAGGTTGGCTGAGAAAAAAATCACCTCCACTTTACGACTATGGAGGTACTCTAAAAAAATTTTTTTTTAATTTTATTATTGTACCATTTTGTTGGCATAGTTCACATATATATTCGTGCAAAATTACAGCTTCTAGTATTGATAGTCCCAGAGCAAAGCTGCGGACGAACAGACATACAGACAGACAAACATAACGAAACTATAAGGGTTCCGTTTTTGCCATTTTGTCTCCGGAACCCTAAAAATTGTGCTTGTTTTGTAAACAGGTAGGTTTATGTGATTTTATTCTTATGTTACATTTAAATTATGTACTCGCTGCTGAGGTGAAAAATTGTAGTGTCACACGAGACCAAAGATTTTTTGCATCTCGTGTGTTTGAATCCCTTGCTACTCTCAGGATTCTAACCTAGAATCACTCGCTAACGCTCGTGATTCAATTATAGAATCCTTCGCTTACTCGGGATTCAAAATCAACACTCGCCACAAAAAACAATTTTGCTCTCTTGTTGCACAAATAACTATTATTTCCTCGCCGTGGTCGTAAAAAGCACAATGTTTAGTCTTGGCCAAAAGTGCAATAGATGAAATCGTATTATCAAAAGGCCTCCCTTTCGTCTCGGCCGACAAACTAACTCGTTCATCTATTGCTTACTTCCCAGCCTCTACAACAATGTACTATTGTTTACTCAGGATTAATGCACAATTCCTACGGAATAAGTGTGATTTCTTTTTAGAAACTTCGCGATTGTTATGTTAACTCGCTGCAAATATCGCCAAGTCTTGTTTACCTCGACCGTAATTTCATAGAAATACAGAATTACGTTTAATTATGTCTAAGTGCTTACCGTAATTGTGGGGCCGTAATCAATCAACGTCAGATTTGCCGTAAAGGCGTGCTTACACTGTCACTGGTTTAACAAATTACAGCTGTGTTATGCAGTTTGTCTCGAAAACATACCGGAAGGGAGCAAAAGGAGAAAATAATCGTACTCGATCGTACAAAGATCAAAAGATCGTAAAAGATCGAAATTATCGATCGAAAATAAAAGATCGTACTCGTCAAACTAAACGGCATTAGTTCAGTGTCTTTTAAAACTACGGGCGTTGTTCTCACGCGGGCTCAGTGCGGATTGGGAACTTTGCATGCAGCATACTTCGCAGGTTTGTGTAGGTTTACTCACGATGTTTTACTTCACCGTAAGTCGTGGTAAATTTCAAATGTTATTTCGCATATGAATTTCGAAAAACTCAGAGTGCGACTCCGGATTTAAACCCACGATCCTCTGCTTGAGAGGCTATATAGGTCAAACTGGTTTACCCTTGAAATTTCGACAAACTTTCAACGTTTCCATTTTTTTTTCATTTTATCGAATATTCATTACCTCGAATGATTAAAATGAGTATTTTTAAATCACCGATTTTATTTTTGGAAATATTATTTAATAGATTGTTTATTTGGCAGAACTTCATTTCATATTTTATTATTTCATACTATTTTGGATGAAATTTATTTTTGTTGGGGTCGCAGTTCTAACCTAACCTACTTTCCCGGTAGCGATTTATTTTTGTTGGCATCGCAGTTCTAACCTAAGCTAACCTATTTTTCTGGTACCGGTTTTTTTAGGGACACAGGTTCTATCCTAACCTAACCTAATTTTCTGGTAGTGTTTTTTTTTGTTGAGGTCGTACTTCTAACCTTACCTATTTTCTGGTGTTTTATAAAATACGTCGAAGAAATAAACAGCGATATTTAGTTGTTCTGTCTCATGTATAGATGTAATTTTTTTAGACGATGTAAATGTATGTTTAAACAGCAAAGCAATAATAGAGGCCTAAGATAGGTCAATGTAATTTTTAAACAATTAATATCCTTGTAATGTTGTACTTGTAGTTGTTTTAATATGTTATGTTATGAATAGTCGATGAAGTGAAATTACTCCAAGAGAAAATATTCGAAGAAATGTTTACGGTGAAATGAAATTCGATAAATAGTTTGTAAATACTAACTAAATACCACAGTTTCTCCCAATGGTTCCAAAAGCTCCATGGTGGCCCGGAAATCAAATTGGTTGAAAGAATCTTCCAAATTAAGTAAAAGCTTGTAAAAAGTTGCAGTGCTTTTGATTCAGTGCAAAGGTCTGTATGACTCTCGACAGGTGAGTGAATTCAATTTTTGTTTGGCGACGCGCCAAAACATGCCTTATCAGCATTACACGCTGGACGTGACCGTTTTCAGAAATGCACTTTTGTTTAAATAAGCTTTTTTTATAAGTGTAATTTTAATGCATACTTTTTTTACTGACTGTACTTTTTGTTGACTGTGTGCTTCCATTCCACTATCATCTACCTTACACATTGTAAACTTCAAGTCTACCTGAGCACTGGAAGTGGTTTAAGAACTAGGTTTTTTCTGTAATGCTGTGAAATTAATTTAACTATAGGTATAGAAAATACCTGGGCGACCAAGCTTTGTTCAGGATAATTTTTACACCTCGTTTTTTTTTTTAATAAGATTTGAACCCCTACAAGTTAAACGGTATACGACGCCGACGGTATATGACGACCAGATGGCCTAGTGGTTAGAGAACCTGACTATGAAGCTTGAGGTCCGGGTTCGATTCCCGTGTCGGGGCAGATATTTGTATGAAAAATACGAATGTTTGTTCTCGGGTCTTGGGTGTTTAATATGTATTTAAGTATGTATCTATATCTATATAATTATATTTATCCGTTGCTTAGTACCCATAACACAAGCTTTGCTAAGCTTACTTTGGGACTAGGTCAATTGGTGTGAATTGTCCCGTGATATTTATTTATTATTTATTTATTTATTATACCACCGAGCCATCTGTTTGATGTCTAGGCTATTGAAATTACCGATCATATTGCGTGTGCGTCACTCATAGGGCTATGAAGAGGGCTATGCTCGGGGTTTCTCTGCGGGATAGAATCAGAAATGATGATATCCGCAGTAGAACTAAGGTTATCGACCTAGCCCGAAGAATTGCGAAGCAAGTGGCAGTGGACGGAGCACATTGCTCGCAGGACTGATGGCCGTTGGGGCAGAAGGTTCTCGAATAGTCCGCACCGGGAGACGAGCTGTCGGTAGGCCTCCAACAAGATGGAGCGACGACCTGGTCAAGTTTACGGGATCGGGGTGGATGCGGAAAGCACAAGACCTGTCTGAGTGGAGAGGCCTATGTCCAGCAGTGGACGTCTTTCGGCTGACATGATGCTGATGATGATGATTGCATGTACCGTTATAATTCAAAAACTCCCCAAAGATTTAGCTTGGTCCCAAAGCTGGGACCAAGCTAAATCGATTATTCGCCCCCGAATGCTCTCACCTAGCAAACTAATTGCGTCAAAAATATAAGAGCCGTTTCCGAGATCCGTGATACATAATAAATAAATAAATAAATAAAAATATCATGGGACAATTGACACCAATTGACCTAGTTCCAAACTAAGCAAAGCTTGTTGTTCGATACAGCGCCATCTATAGTTCATCTGCTGAACTAGATAGCTTGCTAATTAATCAAAATGATCGATGCCCGTTGACATTCATGAACCTCATTGGTTACAAAATAAAACACAAAAGGTTTTTAAGTTTGTTTGTCACTGTTCCATTGCAATCGGCTTTGGAGTAAAAGGTCTAAAAAACCAACCGGTCTCTCATTTCGGGCACCCATTTTTACACTTGTACTATGGATACTAGGCAACGTGTAAACATACTTTATATAGATAAATACATACTTAAATACATATTAAACACCCAAGACCCGATAACAAACATTCGTATTATTTAATAAAAATATCTGCCTCGGCCGGGAATCGAATCCGGGACCTCATGCTTCATAGTCAGGTTCTCTAACCACTAGGCCATCCGGTCGTCTATACAAAAATTGCTCGTTTAAAGGTATAAGAGATAAATAATCCCGGAAAATTTTATAATTTCCGCGAGCGCGCGATAAACTAATTATTTGCAAACAAAGTCACGGGCAACACAGTTAGCTAGTAAATAATATTTTTAGGGTTCCGTACCCGACGGGTAAAAATGGAAACTTACTAAGAATTCGCTGTCCGTCCGTCCGTCCGTCTGTCACCAGGCTGTATCCATGAACCGTGATAGTTAGGCAGTTAAAATTTTCACAGATTATGTAAAACTGTACTAAAAACAGCGTATAATAAACATTTAAGGGGGGCTCCCATACAACGTGATTTTTTGCCGTTTTTTTATGTATAGATGGTACGGAACCTTTCGTGCGCGAGTCCGACTCGCACTTGTCCGGTTTTTTGGAAACATTAACTGCGCCTTTATATAAAGGAGATAAATAATCCCGAAAAATTGTATATTTTTTGAGGGCGCACGGTAAACTAATTGTTTGCAGACAAAAAAAATATTTATTAATATAAAAAATGATTATTTATATATTCTCAATCTTATTAATCTTATTTCATTTTATTCATAATTAAATTTTAATTTTATTTGACTTCTAATTAATTGTTTTTTTTTTATACGACAGGAAGGCAAACGAGCAAGTGGGTCTCCTGATGGTAAGAGAATACCACCGCCCATAAACATCTGCAACACCAGGTGTATTTCAGATTCGTTGCCAACCTAGAGGCCTAAGATGGAATACCTCAAGTGCCAGTAATTTCACCGGCTGTCTTACTCTCCACGCCGAAACACAACAGTGCAAGCACTGCTGCTTCACGGCAGGATTAGCGAGCAAGATGGTGGTAGCAATCCGGGCGGACCTTGCACAAGGTCCTACCACCTGCAAAAATGTTATTGATAGGAATAAATATATCATTTCATTATTCATTTCAAAATCATGGGAAACACAGCTAGTGAGTAAATACTCGTACCAAATATTTTTAACAAACATATACTGCGTCGAATCGTGACAGAGCCTATAATTCTGGGATTAGGGGTACATTACAATTACACAGCGCTAATGGTTATTTGTACTGTTAAAAGTATTCCAGCTGTATGTACAGTAAAAATAGAAAAAAATAGAATAAATTATTATTGCCGTATGTATTGTGTGTAACTCTTTATACCTACCACTAATATAATATGTAGGTATGTATATGTATGTTTGTTACTTGGTCAAAAGACGAATTTTCATGAAATTAAATTAAATGAAATTGTTTATTACATGACCACAGGTATATACGTAAGATATTCGTGTTTTGGTGTGTCCTTTTGTGGTCTACCATTTTCATTGTGTACAATATTTAAAAATATGTGTAGGTATATGTATTTCAAAATACATATCAAACAAAATTAAAAATAACAAATAATAAATGGGGAAGGCAGAGCACACGAAACGTTACCGCTTTAGCAATTTTAGGTAAGTTTGATAAAAACGTACAATAGTGACAAATTGCCAGCCTGTCGCCTACGGTATACCTTAATCTATATCCTCAGTCGCCTCTTACGACATCCACGGAAGAAATGGAGAGTTCTAACCCGACACCACACGGGTAAAAATAAAAAAATGTAATCAATCAAATTAAATTAAATAGAACACATTAAGTAAAGCTAAAAAATAAATAAAACAACAACAATTAAAATACATTAAATACAGTCAAAAAATAAAGTTAAATCAAACTCAACAAAAAAAAAACAAATACGCTCATAATGTCAAATTACAAACCTATCATGTATTTAATAACCATAAATGTCAGTACTCAATTGATTAGCTACTTGGTTATTCCAGATATTCTTTAACGGTATAAAAAGCAATTTCTTCAATGAGGGCTATCGTTTTTTGTGTCACTAGATGGCGCACTGTTGCGTGAGGTTTTTAAGTGTGGCTTTCAGTCTGTTATTACGGGCGTGAAAACAAAGTTTAGATTAGAATCATATTCAATACACCTTAAAACCGTACCATAAAAATATCGAGCATGCCACAGTGTTGCATAGTCCCCGTTTTGTTCGGAAAAAAGGGAGGACAAAGGTTTCCGAAAGACAACTGTCTCAAAACACAGACATTCATTGCCCCGGAACGCATATTTGCCATAATTAATTTCAGATATTGCAAAATATTCACAAAATTATTCTAATTATAAATAAACCCGCGTAGCTCACCCAAAAACTATGAGATTTGACATTTCGGAGACCTCACGCTACACTAGCGCCTCTAGTGGCGAATTCATTCGCGATAGCCCTCATTGCTTTTGAACACTTAACCATGCAAAACTTTTAATTCGTCTGGATGACTGTTAAACAGCTTTATTGACATGATATAAGCGTTACTTTTGTAACCTCTGTAATCTGGACGACAACGAGTATATCAGATTTTTGTATTGTGATCCCTGCTGTCGAGGGAATTTACGTCCGATCTCTTTTCAAATATAAAGATGAAATTATGATCATGAAATACTATGTAAAAAGATAGTTTAATAGCTTAGCACAAGGGCTGTGTTTTACACAGAAATAGAGGACGATTATCTAAGGCACTTGTCTCACCGCCAGCGAGGAAACGATTGGCTATCGACTATTTTCTCGCAACAAAAGATATAAGATCCTGTGTGAGTAAAAGAGACACATATATTAATAGTTGATCGCTGGCTGTTCACACTGTCGGCGAGAACTCGCTCTTACATCTTTTGTCGCAGCGACAAGAGCTATAAAACTCGCTGAGCTATAGATACTCGCTCAGCGATGTCAGCTTGGCGACCGCCCCGCGCGAGCGAGTCGAGTGGAGCGACTAATCGCCCGTCGCACGCGAATACTCGATAACAGCCGAGCGACAAAACTACACTCGCTTCTCGCTGCTCGTCCACTCGTTTCTAGTTACTCGCTCTACTCGCTTCTCGCTCATCGTCGGCGGTGGGACAAGTGCCTTACGGTGGATCCACTTCCAACCGTAACAACTGGAAGTATATGGGGGAGGCTTATTGTCCAACAGTGGGACCCTACGGCTGATAATAATAGTGTTGAGATATACGAGTAGTTCTCCGGGCGATATGAAATTTGGTACGTTTGGAATAACACAAAGGCCACTGTTTATCCCGATATTCCCACGGGATAGGGGTTTTTTAATTTTGGACAGGTTAATTTTGGGAATTTCATTTTATAAAATCTCGGAATTTCAATTGTACCTGATTGAACAGTTTATGCGTGCGAAGCCGCGGGTGGGCCATTCTCTTAAAAGTTGTAACCAACATTTTTTTTGGGATTTTGAAATTTTTATGTATCTACTCGGAATCAGGAGTACTATCGATTTTAATAGGTGAAAAAAAGTGTTCCAAAATTTGCATATATATTTTTTGTAATACGGTATTTGACAACTCCTGAATTTGCCATATCTTAATATTATTATGAAAATATAGATATACAGACAGTGTTTAGCGAAGAGAAAACTTAAATTGGTTAAAATTTGG
Organism: Choristoneura fumiferana; assembly: GCF_025370935.1. Lineage (NCBI taxonomy): Eukaryota > Metazoa > Arthropoda > Insecta > Lepidoptera > Tortricidae > Choristoneura > Choristoneura fumiferana. The sequence goes on from NC_133496.1 coordinate 199,443, forward strand.
ACTAAAAGTGTTTTTTTTTAAATCTATTTACATGTCTCATTCTCAAACGCTTTTCTCTATGCAGCAAGTATGGCGCTACTGGCGTGTGACGTCACATGCCAGTATGTCTTTCTCTGTCTAATCTTGAATTTCAAACCTTTATAACTTTGTTATTTGTAAAGGTAGCTTAAAAATTGTTTCTCTATTCAATAACAGACATTGTGTAGTTTTCATTTATAAAACATATACAAAAAAGTCAAATACCGTGTTCCGTTTCGTTACTCTCATACAAAAAATTTTTGGACACTTTTTTTCACCTATTAAAATCGATAGTACTCCTGATTCCGAGTAGATACATAAAAATTTCAAAATCCCAGAAAAATATCTGGGTACAACTTTTAAGAGACTGGCCCGGGGAAACTGTAGTAAAAAAAATCTTTTTTTTTTTCAGACCACATGTGGTATAGAATAGGGATCCTTATTGTCATGACATTGTTTTGTTAGTAACAAAATAATCTATGTTAGTAACTAAACTTAAATGGAGAGAGGGCCAGTGCCTGTAAATAATATTTATATTAATTCTTCAAGTCCTTCTGAATATTTCTGCATCCAAACTTGGTTTTATTTCAACCCTTATCGCTAAGTCGGCGTCGACTGCGCCCCTGACCCGAACGTAATCCGAACTCCAATCAAATCACAGCCCGAAAACGTCTTAAGGAAAAATTAAAAAATCCCGTAATAACCCCTAAAATCCGTCCATAAACGAAGGGACGCACTAAAAAGCTTTAATATTCCGAAATGATTTCACTGGCTAAAGGTCGGAAAGGATTGATCTTGTGAACTTTTAAGACGCGTTTTGGACGAAGTTGATTGCATTGATTCGCTGATTTGCAAAAATGGAGCAAACATAATCATTTTCAGACAGAAGACGTCCACTGTTGAACAAAAGCCTCCCCCTTAGAACGCCACAACGAACGACAACTCGCCACTTGCATCCACCGGTTGCCCGAAACTCGCACGTCGTCCGTCTACCTAGTGGTAGGTCTGCCAATGCTTCGTCTTCCGGTTCGTGGTCGGCATTCGAGGAGTTTTCTCCCCCAACGGTTATGTGTTTTTTCAAGTGCCAATTGACACTTCAACTTATAACAAAGAGATCCACCACTTTTTAACCCCCGACGCAAAAAGAGGGGTGTTATAAGTTTGACCGCTTTGTGTGTCTGTATGTCTGTGTGAATGTGTGTCTGTCTGTCTGTATGTCTGTGGCATCGTAGCTCTTAAACGGATGGACCGATTTGAATGCAGCTCTTTATTTGAAAGCAGATTTATTAGTTATGGTTTTTAGATATCATCATCATCATCATGTCAGCCGAAAGACGTCCACTGCTGGACATAGGCCTCCCCCAAGGCTCTCCACTCAGACCGGTCTTGTGCTTTCCGCATCCACCGCGATCCCGCGATCTTAACCAGGTCGCCGCTCCGCCGGTTCTTAGACATGGTTTATCTAAATCAGTTCAGCCGTTTTTGAGATATTGAACTTTGAAGTGACAAAGTGGGTTTTCGAACTTTTTGTTGGTTAGGTTATTTAGATGATGGTACGTACAAATTTAATGAATCTTATCGGATTTAGGACATCCATAAAACCGTTGAATTATTCACTGACAATGCCACTTTTTCACCCGCGCTCATTGTGGTAGTTTTTACGCCCTCGTGCTGTAATGGCGGACACCCTTTTGATAGCTAGTGGCCTATCCTTGTATAATCTTTATGAATAATAAAGGCGGATGGAAGTTCACTTTACGATGCCAGGTAAGCAATAAAAGCGGTTTAAATTTTCACCAGAATATAACTGAGCTGTTAATAAGCCGGGCGAAAATTTTTGATAAAAAATTTAGATTATTTACTTCCTGAAATTGTTGTTTCAGACAGGCTTTTACCCGTGGATTAAGTCGCGATAAGTATAAAGACTGGCAATAGGGAATAATTAAGAAACGCATTTTTTTCGTGGTACGAAACTAAAATACTATGACAAGAGATGTTGCTACTAAGCAATCAAATTATGATTGGTTTTTTGATCTCGTCTGGGTGAGTGGTTAGTTCCGAAAGAATGTGACGTCTCTCGATGAGAGCGGTACATAGATGGCGCTAGTGCTGCTGCATAAGTAGCGTAGTAGAAATAAGCAACCTAGATTCCTGTCCAGCGGTGGTGTAGGGGTTATATAGCACGCAGCACGGATTGCTGAGGACCTGGGTTCGATTCCCAGCGCTGGTCTCTTTTTCTGGTTTTTCTGTGCATCCATGTCTCAGTTTGTATTATCGATATGGTTTCACGGGATGCCCGAAAAAGTAACAAATTTGGAGTTGAAATAAAAAATACAAAAAGACTCCAAAACACCAATCATAACCTAGGGCTCTTCAAGGCTAGAGTGAATAAGCTGTTACTGAACCAGTAAGATACACCTTTGGCCTCAGCTGCACTTTTCATCATGTAAGAGGCCAATCACGGTCAGTTTTATGTATAAAATAGTATATATTGTAACATTCGGATGTTACCTGGTACCTGTACGCACCTGTCTACCGACAACGCAACAAAGTTCATCTTTATTAAATTTCCAACACCTATAATGAACCAGTCGCGTAATTAACGGAAATTCAACATGAAAGAAGCCCTATTAACCCAAATATGTCGAAAAGTCGGCCTTCAATTAGACATTTTAAAGGTAACCCTTCCCTTGGTTTAAGGACTCGCCTAAAATTTTAACGAAAGGCTTGTTTCGACAGCTAAAACGGGTTTAGAGACCGGCTACTAAATTGATGGAAAATAATTGTTCGAATAGGAATTTACTGTGGTTTACTTTAAGGGTTTCGTAAAACAGAGAACGCTTAATAATTTAGCTATGTCCGTTCGTCCGTCTGCGGCTTAGCTGATACCGGGTGTGGCCTATAATATGAGCAAATAATTAAAACATATATCATACTCCTCAAACTGAACAACATTAGTTCAGCGACTTTTAAAAACAATTAGTTTTTTTTTATTATACTTTTAAGTTTATTCGAAGAAGCAATGTAAACCAAAATGCTTGATGTTTGTAGCGTGACAGGCGACGTCAGTTGGCTTCATAGGATGGCGTACATTAGTATCAGTATTTAATTTCTATGAAAAAAGGAAAATTCAAAGACTCCATTATTTTTAAAAGTTGGTGAACTAATGTTGTTTAGTTTGACGAGGACGATCTATGTTTTAATTTTTTGCTCGTATTACAGGCCACACCCGGTATAGTAGTAGTGCTGGAAAGCTGTAATTTTGTATGGGTATTGTGGTATTGGGTGTTATGGGTTGTTGGGGGAGAAAAGTCTTCAATTCATTCGTTCAATCGGCAGACGAAGCGTTGGCAGCCCTCCCACCAGGTGGACTGACGACATCGTGAGAGTTGCGGGAAAATGGCGAGTTGTCGTTCATTGTGGCGTTCTAAAGGGGAGGCCTTTGTTCAGCAGTGGACGTCTTCTAGTCGATGATGATGATGATTAAATACGCCAATTAAGTTGAAAAAAACTGTTCACCACTGCATACCACTTTATCGGCATGATTTACATTTATACCCACGCAAAATTACAACTTCCTGGCACTAAGTCGGTTCCAATTTTAACATTTTGTCTACGTTACCGTAAAAACACAGCACGGACTCGCACACTTTTCTACTCGACCTGCTAAAACACTAAGTAACGTTTTAAAAGCTACTAAGAGTAGGTACAACGCTTGCGAGAAAGTGCCGCATTTTCGACGATAACATATACCGTCCTTTTAAAAGTAAAACGATCATCTTAAAAATAACACAAAGCGTATTTTCCATGAGGGGTGTGCTCGATTATGACACATTGTGTGGCTTCAAAGAAAACATGGTTTTCCTGCTATATTATTTTCTCTGGAATTTTGACCGTGAGAAAGTTAATAAGGCGAAAGGAATTTAGGTATTTTTAGTTTCAAGGGTTTGTTTGAAATTTTATTACGGCTGTTGTTAGCTTTTTTATTAATTTAGGGTGTAAAATAAAATCAAAAACCTGACTGCCTTAAAAAACTTGAAATAGTTAACAACTAAAAAGGAAATAAGTTTTTGTCAGTGTTTTTATTGGCTATTTATGCATTATCTTCAAATTTATAATGTAAACCAATCAAGTTCAAGTCAATCCGACCACTAGAAGTGGGTCAAAATGAACTTGCAAGATTTGACCCAAAAACAAACAGGGCAAATAAAATTTAAACTTGTAAAAACGAACCCATGCAGTTGTATAGTAAAGTAACTTAAAATTCAACAAACAAGACCCATTCAAAACCGTGACTAGCTGAAAAAAATCCTGCTATGTTCCCGACTCGACCAGAAATCATTATAATTTTTTGAGATAATAAAAAAAAGTTTAAACCAACTTTATTCGTATAATAATATTTATCAAAAAAAGCACTTTTTTATTTTTTATTTTATTCGACTGGATGGCAAACGCGCAAGCACCCAGAAAAAGAAGGAAAACCCTTATATATTTAATCAACAGAACCTTTATACCCTCAATGTCTCCACCATAAGAACTTGTAACTTCGAAAGTAACGCCATTGTTCCTCAAACACTTGCAACTCGAAACTTGTGTCGACTGTACGTAACAGCGATATTACTTAAAACTTGTTACGTATACGTTTTGCTTAATTTGTCAAGTTGGAGCTTTTCAAAAGAGCTTATATTTAGAACTATGTCACTTAAACATTGAACTTAAGAGTACTTAAGTGAAAATGTAGGTGTCATAAAACGATGTACGAGTACCACCAGCCAAATAAGTGGTCTATCAATTTTTACACAAGTTCATATTATTAACAATTATGTCACTTAAGTCGAAATTTGAAGTTGACAGACATGTCTAGTCTATTTGCATGATTGTTTATGAACAATGCATACCAAATTTCAAGTCGATGCCATTAACCGTTGAAAAGTTCCGTCCTGTGGAGACGATCCTGGCCGGACTACCAGGATGTCACTACCAGATTATTGTATTGTCACGCAATTTACATAAGTATACCAAATTTCAAGTCAATCCAACTACTGGAAGTTGGTCGAATTTAACTTGCAAGATTTGATTAAGTACAGACATACAGACAGATAACGGGACAGGTGAAACTAAATAAAAACCTGTAATAAAAATAAAAACTAGGCTTCATTTACAGCGAACGACACGTATGAAAGCAACTCTAATGGGATCGCTACAAAATGCACCGAATAAATACCTAGCCGAGGAACTTGTTTGCTGAATACATTTTTAATACGATTTTATTTACTACCCGACTAACTTTTTTATTATAAGAGGGGAAAAGAGCATGAGGGTGACCTGATGGAAAGTAATTACCACCGCCCATGGACACCCGCAAGAGTCTATCCATAATAATATTAGAAATGCGAAAGTGTATGTGTTTCTATGTTTGTCCGTCTTTCACGTCGAAAGGGAGCGACGGATCGACGTGAGTTTTGGTATAGAGATAGTTTATAGGCCAGAGAGTGACATTTACTTTTGAAAATAACGGAGTTTTAGATTTGCCCTTTTTCATACAAATTTAATACTGTTGTTTATCAATGTACGCCATCCTAGAGCCCAACTGACGTCGCCTGTCATGCTGCAAACAACAAGTTTTTGGCATTACATTGCTTCTTCGAATAAACTTTTAAGTGTAATAAAAATAAAAAAACTAATAATTTTTAAAAGTCGCTGAACTAATGTTGTTCAGTTTGAAGAGTACGATATATTTTTTAATTATTAACTACGCAAGTCTCCTTTCGTATGAGCATGTTGAAAATCGCAAGGGTCACAGAGATGCACTGAATCCAAAATACTAGGTTAAATAAAACATTATGCATTTCACAGAAGAAAAATATTTAAAGTATGCAAGTCTCCTTTCGTATGTGCATATTAAAAAGCGCATTCACGTTATTAATTGACGAAAATACGTCTCTTCAAATTTTCCGTTACAAATTGGCGGGAAAAATTCACAGTCGATACTTGATTCGTGTTAATGAACGCATATTTTGAATTTCGAATGTTCAATGGTTTATGTTCTCGCTTACACTGTTGCAGTCTTCATTAGCTGAGTGATAAATTCCTTTTGGACGTTTTATAACTACTTTTTGATTAAAAAGAAATTGTGTGTTGCTTATTTAAATTTGTTCGGATCATCAATTTGACTCATCTCATCTTTAAATCCCGTCAAGCAATCAAACAAAACTACCTATTAAAAAAAAACTTACACCTATTTCGACAAAGATGCTGTGTCAACTACATTCATTCACAATTTCTTGTGGTAGATCCACCTAAACAATGGAAGCTCATAAAAGTAACCGCGACCGTCCGAAGATATTATACAGGTATGTATATTGTATAATGTAACTGTGTATCGAAAGAGACTGTTGAATACAATTTTTTTCTTAAACAATGTAACGTGATACAAAACTAGAAAGTAAAAGGAATGACGTAAAAATCATCGCGACTGCATTCCATCTCTTTCTAAAATGTAATTTACTGTGGTTTTTCTTTAGTCAGAGAAGCAACTGGAGGTCTGTGTGAAAGGATGCCCAACACTGGACATGCTACAGCTGCTAAGAGGGTGACTTAAATTCAAAATCGAACTTTCTTCTACTTTTTTCTTCTTCTTTTTTTTGACTTTGGTTTGTCCTTCCACCACACCCGTTAACATGTTCAGAGCCAGTGACACAGGTCTGTGATCAAAAAAATCCTACAGCACACATGTTTGTATGGAAGACGTAGGGTCAGCATCAAACGTAGCTGTACACTTTCATACTTGGTCGTTTTACAGCCACGTGCTAAACGCCATGAAAGTTTGTCAATGTGTCAATGCGACAGAGTAAATCCGGCCAAGAGCGTGTCGGACACGCCCGAAAGAGGGTTCCGTAGCCATTACGAAAAAAATAAGTAATATTTTTCTGAGGATTTCGTATTTCGTACGGAATATTCCAAGTTTAGGTATATTTCAGTATCATTATTATTTAAATTAATGTAAATATTACACTACAATCCTGGTTTGACTTGTTGAGGTTTAACTGTTTCGAAAATGGTTAAACTGATCGAGTGTTTGCCATTATTTCCGGTTGCGAACTTCCTTCCGCTGGCGTTCGTGTCGTCATAGTGTGTTGTATATTTTATATGTTTTAGTTTTAAAATGGGTCCCACTGAAAAACAGCGTTGCGGCTTGCCGTAACATTATGCTGAGTGGGGTCCACTTTATACTACTCGATGTTATTTTTTTTCCATCTAATGTATTTTTATGTGTATCGAATATGTATAAATAAATGTTTCTCTCTCTCTCTCTCTTTTATACCTTAGGGTGCTATTTACTCTTAAACTCTAATAATTCTCAAGAAAACTTAACCGTTATAGTTTTCCTTGTAAGTTTGATATAAGTACTTACTACCATCCTGAATTTTTCAAATTTTTCCACCAACCGGTTTAGATTTTAGAGGGGGGGGGACGCTCTATTTTAATGAAAATTTCCACTTTAAAGTTGAATATTTCGCAAAAAAATCACTGAATCGAAAAATTGTCTTAGCAAACCCCTAATGGTTAAAATACCTATCCAACGATACCCCACACTATAGGGTTGGATGAGAAAAAAAAACATCCCCACTTTACGTCTATGGAAGGTACCCTAAAAATTTTTTTTTTTTCATTTTTGTTATACCATTTTGTCAGCATAATATCCGTGCAAAATTACAGCTTTCTAGCATTGATAGTCCCTGAGCAAAGCCGCGGACGGACAGACAGACAGACAGACATGGCGAAACTATAAGGATTCCGTTTTTGCCATTTTGGCTCCGGAACCCTAAAAAGTGTAATCCGCTACTTTTGATGCTGACATCACCTTTTCCGAATGTGCTTTGCATGGTTGGTCTCACCTTGCACTGTGGAAACTGCTCGGTCGGCCGCGTCACCCGCCAGCCTAGGAGCGGCGGTATGCACACCAGCGCAGACATCAGCCACACAGCCGCGATCATCAGCGCCGCGCGCGCAGGCGTCCGCTTCTTTAGGTAGTCCACGGCCTGCGGAAAAGAGATAAGTTACAATGGCTGTTTTTCCATTTTCCACTGCGGTGGTGTCGATGCCGGTTTACGCCCGGCGAGTGGTACAGTACTGACACGGACTTGAGCACAATTCATACAACATGCACCGAGTGGGAAGCTTGCTACCATATTCCACAAGTCCCTACCACACGGTCAGATAGTACAGATGTACAGTTGTACAGAGCCCTTGGTGCGTATAATACACTAACTAACTAGGTATTTATTTATGCTACCCCGGCGGCGGCGACGGCGCCGGCGGGACTCAACGCCGGGTAAGTGAAAAAGCGAGCCATACAATTTTCATACATTTTTGCTTCCCGCGCCCAATACAGTTATCATCTCAGCCTATTGACGTCCCACTGCTGGGCACAGGCCTCCTCTTATAATGAGAGAACTTGGGCCTTAGTTTCCACGCGGGCTAGTTTTAGGGGGTATACTTCCGAGCATAGACAATTTTCATGGCCTGATGATGGAGCAATAATGAAACAGTTACGAGTTTTTTAAATTGAGTTAAGATACTACCATAAACTGCTTCAACTTTGCCCTCTAGCCCCAACATTGCCCGAGTTGATTTAGAGTCGATAACTTAGCACTCTTATAGGTTTAAACTTTATCTACACGGGAATTATTATTACGGGGGTATAAAAGTTTTAAAACCTAAAGGGTGCTAAGTTATCGACTCTAAATCGAATCAGGCAATGTTGGGGCCAGAGGGCAAAGTTGAAGCAGTTTACGGTATTACTTCATGTCAATTCTAAATTCGCCGCGAGTATTCTAATGAAGAAAATAAAAGTGTCCCAGAAAATAAAAATGTCCCACTCTGGACAGGACCCGCGTAGGAAGCAAATTTTAATGTAGAACGTCTGCTCAGCAGTGAAAATAATTCTTAGAGTGAAAATAAAACAATCTAACCATGACTCAACCATTTTGAATACATACGAGTAATACCATAGTTTCGCTTCCTTCTATTTCCCGTGTCGGTTTATTTATTTCAACCATTAATATTAACGATTTCCCTCAGTTAGAGTTCCCTCAACATAAAACAGGTTACCATACAATTATTCAAAAGGCTTTACAAAACGAGTGTTTCCGTTGTGGTAAGATTGGCTACGCACTAGCAAGCCCAATTTAATGACGTTGTGGACACCTTAAGTATGTGCCCATGGGCTACGGTGCTGGGTTACCATCGGTTGAACCTCATGCTCGTATGTCGGCGGTAAACATTTTCACTACTTCTTTCTGTCACACGGTAGGAACGGTTAGACACGGCCACAGTACATTTAACATTTTTTTTGGGGGTTGGGGGTTTTTTTGTATTGTATTTTGTATTTTTTGTTTGTTGTGGGATGGATGCATGGTTTTTCTATTCATCCATGTCTCAGTTTGTATGTTCGATATGGTTTCACGGGATACCCGTAAAAGTAACAAATTTGGAGTTGAAATAAAAAATACTAAAAGACTCCAAAAAAAAACAATCATAATTTGATTGCTTAGTAGCGACATCTCTTGTCTGGGTGAGCGGTTAGTTCCGAAAGAAAGTGACGTCTCTCGACGAAACATAGATGTCGCTAGTGCTGCTGCCTAAGTAGCATAGTAGAAATAAGCAACCTGAGATATGTATGCATAGGAAAAATTCGTGTCTAGATTCCTGTCCAGCAGTGGTGTAAGGGTTATAGCACGCAGCACGGATTGTTGCCTGGGTTCGATTTCCAGTGCTGGTCTCTTTTTCTGGTTTTTCTGTTCATCCACCGTAAACTGCTTCAACTTTGCCTTCTGGCCCCTACATTGCCTGATTCCATTTAGAGCCGATAACTTAGCACTCTTATAGGTTTTAAATTTTTATCTACACGGGAATTATTATTACGGGGGGATAAAAGTTCAAGAACCTAGAAAGAAGGGTGCTAGTTATTGACTCCAAAATGAATCAGGCAATGTTGGGGCCAGAGGGCAAAGTTGAAGCAGTTCACGGCATGTCTCAGTTGGTATTTTCGAGTTGTCGTTCATTGTAGCGTTCTAAAGGGGTGGCATTTGTCTTCTGGCTGATGATGATGATGACATTTTTGATATATATCTCCTGGCTACAAAATTGTGTGGCAGCCGCCCTCAAGTGTAACAGGAATAACTTAAGTCGATCTAAGGGCAGTCGTATAAAATAATACACATACGAGTATAAAATATATGTATGTATGAGAATCTGCGCCAAATTGTGTGGGGACCGTTTACACATTACAGGGACACTTGGCAAGCTATATCGTTCTTGATGTATGGGTATCATACATAAATGTAATTTGGGCGAAATATTCCATACGTTATAAAAAACGTATTTTTGTTTTGCCCATAAAAAGAGAGCTCCGGTTATGGAGCTGTTTATCTTTAAATAAGGAAGACATTGTACATTTCTAGCCATATTTGTGAAGCTAGAAAAACCAGCCATGCGTACCGCAATTTAGTAAAATCTAAACCAGTTACCTCAATGTGAACCGTATTAAATATAACAAGTTATTTCTAAAAAAAAATATGTATGTTAATAGTAAGAAAAGCGTGAAAATGTTGACTTTTTTTTAAGCAAACGACAACATTTTGTATTTAATCAAATGTTTGTTCTGGAATCTTGGATGTTTATTTAATATGTATTTATCTATATAAGTGTGTTACCTAGTGCCTTGCTTAGTTTGGGACTAGGTCAAGGTTTATGCAGGGTCGGCAACGCGCGAGTGATACTTCGGGTGTTGCAAGCGTTTCTAGGCGGCGGTAATTGCTTAACATCAGGCGGGCCGCATGCCTGTTTGCCACCGACGTGGTATAAAAGAAGGTCAAAATTGGTGTTAATTGTCCCATGATAATTCATTTTTATTTTATTTATTCCTAGATAAGTCTGTAAGGCCATGTTAAAAACGTAGTCTGTGAAACACGAAATAGAGAGAGAATCAGAATTTTTCATCACATCTAGTCTTCGCTTTAGGTTGGTCCAATCGTGTTAGGTTGTGTTGAGTTGTTGTGAGTTGTGTTGTTGTGTGTGGTTGTGCTGAGCGACCGAGCTTTGCTGCAACGATACCTAAGGCATATTTGTTTCAGTAATTGATTGATTTAGGCGTTTTTTAATTTTATCAATAAGCAGGTGGTAGGACCTTGTGCAAGGTCCGCCCGGATTGCTACCACCATCTTGCTCGCTAATCCTGACGTGAAGCAGCAGTGCTTGCACTGTTGTATTCGGCGTGGAGAGTAAGACAGCCGGTGAAATTACTGGCACGTGAGGTATCCCATCTTAGCCTCTAGGTTGACAACGCGTCTGCAATACCCCTGGTGTTGCAGATGTTTATGGCGTGGTGATCTCTTACCATCAGTAGACCCATTTGCTCGTTTGCCATCCAGTCAAATAAAATAATAATAATAATAATAATAATAATTACGGAAGCACTGCACGTCTCTTTCTAGCGGGTCCCATAGAAAAAGCAGTGATTAATATTTTTGGTAATAATAAGCGAGATTTCAATATTGTAGGGCGTTACTTCCGTTACACAAAATGCAGCTGTAATGATTAGTGTAATAAGTAAGTTTTTTTTAGACGACCAGATGGCCTAGTGGTTAGAGAACCTGACTACGAAGCTTGAGGTCCCGGGTTCGATTCCCGTGTCGGGGCAGATATTTGTATGAAAAATACGAATGTTTGTTCTCGGGTCTTGGGTGTTCAATATGTATTTAAGTATGTATCTATCTGTATAATTATATTTTTCCGTTGCTTAGTACCTATAACACAAGCTTTGCTAAGCTTACTTTGGGACTAGGTCAATTGGTGTGAATTGTCCCGTGATATTTATTTATTTATATTTATTAGTTTCTTGGATATTTATTGTCAGTGGTTATTGAGTATACTAGTCCATCACTTTAAACCGTCCAGATCGACCAGCCAGAAAATTAAATAGCAGTTCCCGTTGGCTCAGTTATCACTTTGGCACCAAACCATCCCGTTTATAGCAACACTTATGGAACGCATAAAGCAAGTTTGTTGTTTATGCCTCGATGATGTTAAAGTTATTCATAGAAGCTGATATTAAAATAGACATATCCGTGTGTCGTGTGGTGGATATATTTCCTTTGTTTGTTGTTTGTTTATACTCTTTATTGTACAAAAAGGAAAAAAAAAGGTTACAGAAAAAAGTAAAGTGTTAAGTACAAAGGCGGACATATCCGTGAAAGGATCTCTGCCAGTCAACCTTTGGCTTATTTTTTAAGACTCCTGTACGTACCAATGGGAGCCTACCAAAACTGCTTTGGCTATCTGTTCATTTGTAAGACAATTACAAGTCAAATCCGGCCACAGGAAGTGGGTCAAATTTAGCTCCCAAGATTTGATCCAAATAAATAAACAAGCAGGGCAAGCTAAATAAAAGATTGTAATAAAGTGCATTACATAGAGGTACCAATAAATTAATTTAATTATAATTTAATGTAAGGTATGATGTGTTTGGTTCAGAGTAAAGTCGTTGAAAGACAGAGATGCATTCCATGAATGCTCGCCGACAGATGATGCAGATATCGTAAAATGTTTACAGTAACTGCGCTGCCAGATTGCATTTGATGCAACTTGTGCATTATATAGATCATCAAAGGAATAAGTAAAGTTGATCTAAAAAAACAGTGAAAGAAAAACGGCAGTGAAAAAATGCCTATGACACTTGTGTTCCAAACATGAAGCAAATGTTTTTTCAAGTTTATAGTTATGTCATAGGAAGTTCAGTTCTAAGGAACATAATCATCCATTTCAGAGACAAGTTTAGTTATAGATTTATTAATGTTTTATATATGTATTGTATATAGTTTAGGTATTTGAGGTTAACATCTGCATTTATATTTATTCAAATGTTTTGCTCTATTTGTCGATCCTTGTTTTTTTGATTGCTCTTCTCTACCACTCAAAGGTTGACTGGCAGAGATCCCTGCAGGAATAAGTCCGCCTTTGTACTTAATACTTTACATTTTTTATGTTACCTTTTTGTTTTCCTTTTTATACAATAAAGAGTATAAACAAACAAACAAGAGAAACTGCATTCATTCATATTAGGATAAATCGTCAATTACTGGCCACCTTTAACTGGCCACCTTTTACTAAAAATAAAAACGGGCCAAGAGCGTGTTGTACACGCCTAGGATAGGGCTCCGTAACCATTACAAAAAAAAAACAAATAATATTTTTCTAAGGATTTCGTATTTTATACAGAATCTTCCAAGCTTAGGTATATTTTATACCTTAGGCTGCTATTTACTCTTAAACTACTAATAATGCTCAAGCAATCTTAGCCGCTATAATTTTTCTTGTAAATTTGATATATTTACTACTATTCTGATTTTTTTCGATTTTTTCCGCCCAACAGTTTAAATTTTAGAGGGGGGGGGAAGCATTTCAATGAAAATTTGCACTTTAAAGTTGAATATTTCGCAAACAGATAACAAAATAGAAAATTGGTATTAGCAACCCCCCAATGGTTTTAAAAGACCTATCCAACGATACCCCACAAAAATAAAAGAAACAAAACAAGGAAGTATAATAACATCCGAGTTTATTGTTTTGAGCAATTTCGTCCATAAATTTGAGTGGAATCTGTAAAACGGGCAATGTATCTTTGTAATAATTTCATTGCATGTAAATTTTTATGGCCTATTATTTCATACATTTTGGCAGCATTTCAGAACTTACTACCATTTTACTTCTTAGACTTTAGATTTATGTTTCAACTTTATTGTATAAAGGTGAGTAGTTTGTATTTTGTTTAGTGAATTTTGTTGTGCTTGTGCAATGTGTTTTTGTGAGTGTGAATAAATGTCTTTTTTCTTTCTTTCTTTTTTTCTATTCATTTCAATTACTAAAGCTATGGGAGTTTTGACACGTTTAGGTTATAAGTTTTTGGTTAGGCATGTAATGCTGGTACCTATGTTAGTACCTACGTTGTCTTGAAATCTTGTACTTGGAATTGCGAACCTGCTTCTTGTGACACGATTGACTTGAAATTTGGTACGATTATAATAATAACTATGAAGCAACACGAACGAAGCAAACAAATGCGTCGATCCTCTCACAGCTCAAGATAAAATCTCGTCTGTCCACTATATGTCACCAACGAATCCTTTCATATTTTGGCCACGTAATGCGAAGGGGTGATGAGAGCCTAGAGAAGCTGATCGTAGTTGGGAATACAAATGGTGAACGAACCCGGGGCAGATCTTCTACCAAATGGACCGATCAAATTAGGGACTCCAGGTTCCCGAGGTTTAGCTCCGTCGTCAAGGCTGCCACGGACAGAAGCCGATAGAAGCAAATAGGTAATTCATTCAAAATGTAGACCACCCGATGATGACTACAATCCCCAGTCATGAGGGAACGACTGGAATGGAATGGATACCTACTCTGTTTTCTGTGCTATTTGTTCGAGTTACCAACCCTTTCATAATACGCTCTAATTTAACCTTTAATGAGTATGACACTCCGCAGCTTAATCATCTAATTAATAAACATATACGTACACATGTTTATGTGCTTGTTTAATGTAAATTGTGTTTGTATCACCAAATGAAGTGACCGAAGTAATAATCACAATACGTTTGAAGCGGCCGAAATTGCTGCGGCCGGTGTAATTGTATGAAAGGGGTTTGCGGTGTTTTTACTTGTAAACGAATTGTCGGGTGGTTTTAATTAAGCCTGCCCGGGGCTTTTCCATCGGATAATGTTAAATACAATAGAACAGAAATGTTGATAGGTACGTAGAAGAACAAGGGTGACCGACATAGCCAAGCGAATTAGCTCGTTGAAATGGCAATGCGCAGGCCATAGAGCACGGAGAACAGATGGCCGTTGGGGCGGAAAGGTTCTCGAGTGGAGATCGCTGATCAGCAAGCGCAGCGTAGGACATCCACCAACGAGATGGACGGATGACCTTGTTAAAGTCCGAGGCAACTGGAGGTCTATGGGGGAGGCCTATGGCTGATATGATGATGATGATGATGAGATATAATGAAATTTGAAGTGACAAAGTCGGGGGTTTTCGAACTTTTTGTTGGTTAGGTTATTAATACGAGCTTTTCTTGCTGGCTGTACTTTTCGTTGACTGTACTCGCATTATAATTCAATTTACATAATATGTAAACCAAATTTCAACTGGAAGTCAAATCAAA
Source organism: Choristoneura fumiferana (assembly GCF_025370935.1). Lineage (NCBI taxonomy): Eukaryota > Metazoa > Arthropoda > Insecta > Lepidoptera > Tortricidae > Choristoneura > Choristoneura fumiferana. Next base: position 214,691 of record NC_133496.1, read on the forward strand.
TTACAAAGTTAAATTAGAATTACACTGAAAAATTTGCTAACAGTAACAAAAAAAATGTTGTTTGTAACATAGCTTGAGTGACTATCAAAACTAAGGCCTACTAGTAGCTAAAAGTTAGGGTATGTCTTACGAAATCAGTTTTGCAATATTAGCATTATTTTGGTTCTTAATTAGTAAATTTTGGCTAAACGTCAAGTAGCTAAACTAGTTCAGCTATCCTTTTTTTTAGAAATTTAAAAAGTAATAATAAGTAGATGTTCCTACCTACCTACCCTAAAAAGTTACTAATGCATCAAAATTGGCATTTCCGAATCCCCTCAGCTCCTCCCCGACGTCAAGAGGCGGACTTACATGATTTGTAAAGATTATAATAGACCCCTAGGGCATTTGGGTACTCGGTCATTTCCTATCGGCTCGTATTATGTGCTATTAGAAATTTCATCACGTTTTAGGGGCAAAACACCACTTCACGCGTTGTGACCAGTACTAGTTGACCCCGGGCGGTGTACGGAAATGCCCCTAGGTGGGTTTTAAAATGGGTTGGTGGAGGGAAAGGGCGGGTCAGGTTACACTGGCACCATGGTGCGAGGCGTCGCAAATTTGTGAAGAAATTGCTGGAGGCGAGAATGGGCTTTCTTCTTGTCCGCACTAGATATCAATTTAGCCCTTTGGAAGTGAATTAAGCGCATATGACCTGGCCTGGTTAAAGCAGCGGGTTCACGGTGGATGCAAGCCGCTTCCAACCGCAGCAACTGGAGGTCTATGGGGGCCTATGATGATGACGATGACAATAGAACAACCTGTAATATACCTATACGACGGTTGGCCAAGTGGTTAGAGAACCTGGCTACGAAGCTTGAGGTCCCGGGTTCGATTCCAGATCGGGGCAGATTTGTATGAATAATACGAATGTTTGTTCTCGGGTCTTGGATGTTTAACATGTATTATTTAATTTGTATTTATCTATATAATTATCTTTAGCCTATATAGTATACATAGTACAAGCTTTCCTTAGTTTGGGACTTGGTCAATTGGTTTCAAGTGTCCCATGATATTTATTCTCCAGGGCCAAAGCAAATCCATTGTTTTGTCTCAAGTTATAATTCAAAGGAGGTTTTCGTGAATGTGGATATTCAGTTTTTAGGGTTCCGGAGCCAAAATGGCAAAAACGGAACCCTTATAGTTTCGTCAAGTCCGTCTGTCTGTCTGTCTGGCTGTCCGTATGTCAGACGCATTTTACTCGAAAACTACAAGATGTATATCAATGAAATTTGGAGTACAGATGTCTTGTCAAAGCCGCTATTTAGTTTTGTAGTTAAATTACAAAAATAAATATTTATAGGGGTGCCCCTCCATACACGTAACAGAAATTGTTTTTTTTTTTTTAATTTGCATCAACTGTTTAACTGTTTAGCTCTAAATCCTGCTAAATCTAAATATTAATACTTGGGACTAGCCAACAAATTGAAAAAATATATAATTATAACCCTAAAATAACTTTGGACGGTGTTGAAGTAGAGAGAGTGGAAGAAGCTCGTAGCCTTGGGTTATTAACACGTTCGCGTGACCACCGTCAATATCCGACAAATAGGGTACTATGCGTTGTGACACATAGTCTAATCACGTCAGACTTTATAAAAACGTTAAAGGAACTACGTGGTCGGACGTTCGGTGTTCATAATAAATTGCAGTAGTTCCATCCTTGCGCCGTATCATATTAAATTACCAAAAATCTTGCGCCACATAGTATAACATTTTTTGACTCCAAAAGAGGTGACGCACACGCTCTTAAATGTGACTACTCACAGACGCACAACGTCGGTGGACGCTATATTTTGTTCCCGCGCCTATACATTCAGTCATCCTGTTCACGTGACGGAGGACGCGCTCGCGCTGGTCGCGGCAGGTGGATTCAGCAACGAATTTGTCCACGCAGCTTTAGTATTATTTCAATATTTTGTATGAATAATAGTGTATTTTTGTTATATGTTACATTCTTAGTGATGTAAACTTTTACTCGGATGGGTTTTTTATTGTGTTTAGTGAGTTTTTAGCGAATTTTGATGCTATGGTTCTAACTCAATTACCGACTTATTTCTCACATCTAAACGAGTAATTTCGTAAAGTATATGTGTGTAGTTCTTGCTGTGATAGTATTATGAATAATACTGCTAGATATTATTATCCTCAATTGATTTGAGAGCTTTTTTTTCTTTAGATTAATAAAAAACTACGAGCATATAAAAATGAACTAAAATAATTTCCTTGCTCACCCGCGACCTTACGATAGCTAAGCTTATGCAAAATATGCGTGTTCATGCAGTTCCTCCACCTCCACACTGTAAGAACACACACAAATCACACAAACCCATCTATCACCACCACCACACTACACTGACGCGTTTCGAACTCAAACAGAGCTCATCCTCAGAGTGACACAACCGTACCCCATGCTACCAGTTGTTAGATCTAGCTATCGTAAGGTCGCGGGTGAGCAAGGAAATTATTTTAGTTCATTGATATGGACCTCCGCAAAGTAACGCCTGATTCAATAAATCATATAAAAATGCTTCTGTGCAAGTCTTCGAGGAAGTTCAATCATCTCGAGAAACATCACCTGACCCTTATAGTGATGATGGGTAGTTTTAGCTTAGATGCAGACTACAACCCAGGAGGAGACGAAGGTTCCAGCGCGAGCAGCATTGGTAATATTGCTGTAGGTGCACCAATAAGAGCAACGTCTTTCCAGCAAGTCAACCACAAACTACCAAATCAGCAAAGACTCTGACTCGGCTAGAATGTTATAGATGAGACTGTATACGCATCCTCCAGTTCAGACAGTATTTTTGACAGTTTTGGCTACCTAAACTTGGCTAACTAAATATCAAAATAAACAACAACCCAAGAAACCAAGGCATGAAGTACTCGGTAAGTATGAGGATGACCTAACATATCGGTATCATCTAATATTATAATAGAGTCTTAGGAAATGACTTTACTTTGGAGTCTATCTCACTACCACAAGACCCGGCTGAACTGAAACCAGACATAGATTTAGAAAAAACTCTTACAGAATAACTTTGCTACCTGAACAGGAATCAAACTCTAAAAATACCCTGACAGCTTCATTTTTACTCCCTGAATAGGAACCAAGTTCTGAAATTATTGATTGGTAGTGAAGTTTCACATCAAACACCACCCACCATATTCTGGAAATACAGAAGGTAACCAGCTCTCTATTCTTATCATCGGGAGATCATCCTAGCCATCTTCTTTTACTAGATACTGCAGCATCATGCTCTTAGCAACCGGTAACGACAGTTCTCCAGTATCAACACCGTACCATGAAATGATGGAAACAGATCAAGGATCTCCACAGGCACAGGCACCGGGGAAGGACCGAGCTCAATTTTCTCTTTATATTTCATTAATTAAATACAAGATAAATTGGCAAAGCTACAACTACATCACACATCTCGTAGTATCAGTTCGTTACCATTCATTACCGGTTGCTGAGAGCATGATGCTGCAGTATTTAGTAAAAGAAGATGTCTAGGATGATCTCCCGATGATAAAAATTAGAGAGTTAGTTACTTACCCTCTTTATTTCCAGGATATGGCGGTGTTGGATGTGAAACCTCACTATTATCAATAATTTCCGAGCTTGGTTCTTGTTCAAGGAGTAAAAATGACGCTGTTAGGGTATTTTCAGTTTGATTCCTGTTCAGGTAGCAAAGGTACTTATTGTGTAAGAGCTTTTTCCAAATCTACTTGTGTCTGGTTGCAGTTCAGCCGGGTCTTGAGGTAGTGAGATAATCTCTGAGGTAAAGTCAATTCCTATATAAGACTATCTAAAATCTCAGATGATACCGATATAGTTAGTGTATCATCATCACACTTCCCGAGTACGTCATGTCTTGGCCTTGGCTTCTTGGGCTATTGTTTATTTTGATACTTGTTAGGCTTCAGTGCCAAACGATTGTCAAAAATACTGTCCGAACTGGAAGATGCATATACAGATTTATCTATAACACTAGCTGAGTCAGAGACTTCGCTGCTTTGGTATATAGTATGTGGCCGACTTGCTGGAAATACATTGCTTTAATTGGTGCACCTACGGAGACGTTATTAACGCTGCTTGCGCTGGAACCTTTTTCTCGTCCTGGGCTGTAGTCTGCATCTGATCCAAACTACCCGTCATCAATATATAGGGTCATGTAATGTTTCTCGAGATGATTGAACTTCCTCGAAGACATGCATAGAAGCATTTATTACGTGCTTGCAGTTTTTTATCCATTTAAAACAAGAAAAAGCCATTTGCCAGTATGGTATGGCTGCCGTAATGTGACATTGATATATTCTTATTTTATAATGTAGCATGATTTTGTGACACAACGTCATTTAACGGTTCAATCTTCGCGTTACATCGCATTGTGACACTACGTCAATTGACGTTTCGATCATGTTGCCGTAATATGACGTTGCTACGTTATTGTAGTATTATGTTACGTCACTATGTGACACAACGTCATTTGACGATTCGATAATATTGTCGTGATATGACGTTGTTAAGAATATGTATAATTACAATATCAGTTGTACGGTAGAACGTCTATAAACGGTGACGACTAATCCCGCATGCGCCGTAACGCTAACTATTTCTGTATACAGTCAAAGCTCAACTTGTAATGACGTGACGTCTCATTGTATGGAAAAAGTTGTGCGATATCGCATTGACCGAAAATTTTGGGCGTACGCGCGAACGTGTTAATTGATCACAAACTTCGTTTTGAAATGCACGTAACAGAGACAGTTCGCAGCTGTTTTTTATCGGTTGAAAATTCTCTACAATTTTCGGGACTTTCTCAATGTCAACACTAGAATAAATTTATGCGAATCGCTCATACTATCCAAACTCACTTATTGTCTTACGGTGTACTGGCCCTGTCTCTTAGAACGATCACGCAGGCAACTCCAAAGAGTGCAAAATGCTTGTGCCAGATTTTGTTTCGCTATCCCACCGCGTACCCACGTAACGCCATATTTGAACAACGCTGGTATTTTTAAAGCTATCTGCTAGATACGAACTTTATTGTCATGTTTGCTATTTGATACTATTAAATGGCAAACGCCCAGCTATTTATATAAAAAACTCGTTTGGTCCTCCTCCAGGCGTTTAATTCGTGATTCGCGTAAGGCGGTGATATGCGTGCCCAGACACAAGACTGTCGCTTTCAGGGGGTGTTTCAGATACCAATCCACTAAGTGCTGGAATAATATCCCCCACCACTCCGAAACATTGAGTCAAAATCAAACTTTCGTATTAAGCTCAGATTGCACTTATTGTCTCTCCAGAGACTCTTATCTTGAACTTTTCTGAACCCCCTTCACCTCACACCTCACACTTTTTTTCTGACATTTTAAATAATAATAATAAATACTTAAATAATTTTTGCTACTTTACGATCTCACTGAATGATAAAACTCATTTGATGACGAGATTGGGCTGAGTTTATCACGTTGGTCGGCGTCCTTACTCGGTATGGGTACTGGCAGAATACCAGCGCTGCGGCTTACCGCAGCACAATGCTGAGCCAGCGCCTGTTCTTCAGTGCATCACATGGCTTCTCATTTATGTGTCTGATCTGTTTAATTGTTATTTAATTTATGTTTTTATTTAATTGTTAGTTTTATTACTCTTTAGCTACTAAGCCATGTCTTTGTTTTGAAGAATAAAGATTATATCTATCTATCTATCTATCTATCATCAACGTGTGGCACATAGTTCGACAGCTCTTTTGAAAAGATAGTAAGGTTTCTCAAAAAAATGTGTCCCCCATCTATCTTGTAAACCGTTTGTCCAAAAAATATGCAAAAAATATGAAAAGGTAGCGCTTAATAAATACTTTCAAGGAAAATTGGTTTCAATATAATCGGATATACCGTGTTTGAGTTATTGCCGAAAAACTGCGCTTCTCAACAAAAGGACGTAAGTGCCGTGAAGATACGCTCTTTTTCTGGTAATAGATTTTAAGACTGTAGTAAGTGTTTTAATTGTGTTATAACGCACATAATATTACTTGATTTTTTTCGTAATGGCTCCGGAACCCTATCTTGGGCGTGTCCGACGCGCTCTTGGCCGGTTTTTTTTTTAGTATTCCATACAAGAACTGTAACAGATAGACAGTTGAAGTTTATACAAAACTAGCTGCCCGCTGTGTCCACCTCTACCACCGACGCAGACGCCTCAATGTGATATATAACGACCGCTCTGCCAAGAACGAAACGACAAAGAAGAAGCTACCCGCTTCGGCTACGAACGAGTACAATTTTGAAATAATCAGTGATATTCAGATCATATTCAGTGATAGGTATGATAGAAATCTCAACTTTAGTACAGACTAACTCTCGTAGAGGTTTCATAATATCACTGAATATGTCTAGTGAAATGATAAAACATGTTAATTTTGCGAGTTAATTTCGTCAACTCGCTGATATGTTTCAGGGATTTATCAAATCACTAAACAAATCCAGTGAAATAAAAACGAGTCACTTCATGATTTGACTAAACAGATTCAGCGATTGATCAAATGGTTGTTTTTTTTTCAGGCAAATGATAAAATGATTTCGTCATTTTAACATCTTGCGCGATTTGGTCATATCCCTTAGAAATTTGATAAAATCAGTTTTGGCCATTTTCCTACATTTACAACTTACGACGCTCTTCTTTTGGACTTGTATCCCCTGATATAACCTCGGCTTGGAGTAAAACCTCTATTGTAGCCTCCAATAAAAATATTCACCCAATCTAGTCTGCAAACGATATTCCCAGTAAGTATTCCAAATCCCATAATGCGGTAACGGCATTGGATCACACGTGTATCGGTGCAGAGATCCGTCTGATACGTCGGGCTTATTGGAACTATTATACGGTGCGCTTGCTTCCCACTGGATTTAGATGCATTTTAATAGTGACTAGAGTTGGGAGCGGAGAGCGGAAATATCTGTCATTGATTGTCATAAGCGCAATGAAGGAAGAGAACCAGATGCCTTAGTGTCTGACAAACTTGGATTTATAATTGTTTTCATCACTTTTTTCTGTCAGACGGCATAAGACAAGGGTAGAAAGAGATGGTGAAATCGCGAACGTCAGCGTGTTACACAGTACGGCCTCAGATCATGCGGCAGTTCACCTATGCGCTGGACTGTCTGTCTTTATGATGACTGAGAGCTGTGTCTGCCGCTACCACCGACATGGACGCCGCAATGTGATCACGGCCGCTCTGCCAAAAGCGACAAGACGAGGAAGAAGAAGAAGAGAAAAAGCTGATAAATGCAATCTTTAGACAATATGGCCTCATATCTTCTATATAAATAAAAATTAATCATAAAATGTGTTGCTAAGCGAAAAACTCGGGAGACCGATTTCAATAATTATTTTTTTATTGTATTTCTTATTGTCAGAAGAAGGTTTTGTAAAATAAAATTTGGAAAACTACAACAGGGGCGAAGCCGCGGGCAACAGCTAGTACAATAAAAATGGCATCCAAGTATTTCTAAGTAAAATTACATTCACTATAACAATCAACAACTTACCTAAAGATTTAGGGGCTGTTTCACCATCCTTTGATTAGTGTTAACTGGCGGTTAGGTGTGATGCCGTCTCTATTTGTTTTGTTCGAATAGACGGAGACGGCATCACATTTAACCGTCGGTTAACACTAATCAATGGATGGTGAAACAGCCCCTTATAGTAGTCTTTTGTCAACGTATGTTTTTTGTACACAGTTATTGTCAATAAAGTATTCTTATTCTTCTTCGAAAACCATATTTAAAATTTTGAACATGAAACTACCGTGAGACTCACTCATATTAAATGATATTGTAACGGATAACTCACGTCTTAAACCGAGTTTAGCTCGACATGTTTCGGGCTATTTCGTAGCCCTTCTTCTCAGGAGCACGCGACTCGGCGGCTGCCGCAACACGCACACTACGCGCCACCGCTCTGCTCGCGCGACTGCCCGACGAAACTAACACCATAACATTAGACATTGATAATAAAAATGACGATAAAAATGCGGGTAGTTGTGCGCCGGTGTTAGCTTCGTCGGGCAGTCGCGCGAGCAGAGCGGTGGCGCGTAGTGTGCGTGTTGCGGCAGCCGCCGAGTCGCGTGCTCCTGAGAAGAAGGGCTACGAAATAGCCCGAAACATGTCGAGCTAAACTCGGTTTAAGACGTGAGTTATCCGTTACAATATCATTCATATTTAATATTACAAATTAAAAAATTAAATACATAAAACAAAGATAAATTTAATAACAATTTTAAATTTCATAATTTTAAAATACTTTTCAGTCAGCCTGTCACTTGGACCACGCGAATCGCTAAGCGCTTCAATCTGTTGATCGCGCGCCGCGTCGCTTGCGCATGTATTTTAGCGGCTTACCGACCCGTGCGTTGCGTTGCGTCGGATCGTAATTCATGCGTTGGATCGTAAGAACAGTCATGGGCCGTGAATGGAATTAGTTCAGCATCATCATCATCCCAGCCTATATACGTCCCACTGCTGGGCACAGGCCTCCTCTCAGAACAAGAGGGCTTGGGCCATAGTTCCCACGCGGGCCCAGTGCGGATTGGGAACTTCGCACGCACCATTGGATCGCTTCGCAGGTTTGTGCAGGTTTCCTCACGATGTTTTCCTTCACCGCAAAGCTCGTGGTAAATTTCAAATGTAATTCCGCACATGAATTTTGAAAATTCAGAGGTGCGAGCTGGAGTTCGAACCCACGACCCTCTGCTTGAGAGGCGATAGGTCAAACCAATAGGCCACCACGGCTTCATACGCGTTGGATCGTAAGAACAGTCATGGGCCGTAAATGGAATCAGTGCGGCATACTCCTCATCATTCAGACGTCATTGCTGGACTTATCATGTAGGTAATAAGCTAGTATTCTATTAGTATTTAATTAGTCCATTATTCACGGGACAATTCACACCAATTGGCAACACATGCTGAGTGGAGACCCTTTTTGGTATCCTGCCGTGTTCACCTAGTAACTGTAAGCAATTGGTATCTTATTTTATAGAATATACCCGTTTATTAATAAGATGTTTATTATAAAATGTGTTTGTTATTAATTATTAATGTTAGCAAAATTATTACCAATTATTTGTTATATTTTTGATGACAAACTTGTTATTAGTAGGAAAACGATTTCTGAACGTATATTATTGGCGGGTAGTTTTAGAGGCCGCCACTTGTACTGGATCGCTATTAGTCCATACGTTTGAGTGAGACATTTTAAAATATAGTCCGTTCGGAAATGGTTTTCGTCAGGCAGTCGGTTATGATCTTCCAAGCGGAACACTAGTACTAGTGGAGTTAGATGGTTGTAAGTTGAAGGTTGGCTATTTGAAGGATTAAAGAAGGTTGGTTGATTGGAGAACTGTGTTTTCATCGGACATCACATCACCCATTGCTGGCTGGCGGTGCGAGGTTTAATAAATCTCAGAAGTGGGATTCGCCAAACGCGCAAAGGTATGATAATCCTCTTAATGTCCATCTTATACCGTATTGTATGATCTGTGAATGAGTTTATTTCGTATTCAGTTTTGCAATTAATGTTTTATCGCGTAACTAACTACGCAGGTAACATATGTTCCGGGTTCGATTCCTGGTTCTATCATGTGAATATTTTATTACCCTCATTGTTGCACATTTATTGTAGTGATGCTTTTAGATATTTACTTTGCCGAAATGAGGCAGCGTGTATTTGCGTGCGCGTATGTTTGTGAAACAACAAATTATGCCACCCTTAACTAACTGGAGCAGGTGCCAAAATGGTACGGATTCGATTCCTGTTGCTGATAATGTGAATACCCTCGTTTTTGTATTATTCTTATTTACTGTGGTGATGTTTAAACTGTATTACCGAACTAAGGCAGTGAATGGATGTTTATATGCGAACGATTCGCTATAATGACCCCCCCCCATAAAAAAAAAAAAAAAAAAAAATTATGTCACACAAGAGTCGATGTAGAGTCGATGTAGAGTCGATGTAGAGTCGATGTAGAGTCGATGTAGAGTCGATGTAGAGTCGATGTAGAGTCGATGTAGAGTCGAGGTAGAGTCGAATGTAGAGTCGATGTAGAGTCAAGGTAGAGTCGATGTAGAGTCAAGGTAGAATCGATGTAGAGTCAAGCTAGGGTTTATGTAGAGTCTATGTAGAGTCGATGTAGGATCAGTTGTCTGAATTGGTCATCGGCGAAGTTGTCGTCACGTTTCAGGGCAATGGATGAGGCACGTCGTTCAAGATCCCGAGACAGGCGGCTCAACGCTCCAAGCGTCAGCGGCCGCGACAGCGACGGTGCAGCACGTGGACGGGACATGGAAAGCAGGCGGCGACGACAGCTCCGGACACCAGAGGGTACACGGCGCAGCGGCAGAGGTAGCACCAGAAGCAGGACACCTGAAGGACGCGGTCAAGGTAGACTTCTATCCTTCTCACCAAGGGAGCCAGACGTGCGGGGTGCACAGAATAGGAGTCGTAGTAGAATACGCAGCGGCATATCACGTGACCGAGTGACTAGGTCACGGGATGAGTCGGTCCGTCGTTATGCTGTCGCGCGTTATAGTAGGTTACCTCGTAGTCGGGAGCGATCAAATAGTGCTAGGGCACGTGACCGCTATAGAGGACGTCGTCGAAGTTATAGGTCACGCAGTAGAGCTAGTAATTATTCTAGTAGAAGTCGTCGTATAGCAGATGTAGAGTTAGCGTCTAAGTTTGCGGACATGATTGAGTGTTTAACCAAGAATAACCAAATCAAAAAAGAAACCTTTTCGAATATCAATGTTATTCCTGAATTCGATCCCTCGTTAAGAAATCAAACCGTTGATAAATGGATTTTAAAAGTGAATGAGAGTGCGACTTTGTATGACTGGACTGAAAGGCAAATCATACATTATGCCTTGCCTAAGCTTGCGGGTATGGCAAAAAAATGGTACGAAGGCTTGCCCTCCCTTTTGTTAAGTTGGACGGAGTGGCAGCGTAAGCTAAAAAGCGCTTTCCCGGCTAACGAAAATTATGGTCAAATGATGTTAGACGTAGTAAATAGGAGGGCAAAATTCGGCGAATCGCTAGAAACATATTTTTATGACAAGATCAATTTAATAAATCGTTTAGAGGTAATCACTGGCAGGAGAGCGGTAGAATGTATAATACATGGCATAGACGATAGGTCAGTACGTATGGGTGCAGAAGCTGCCCAATTTGAAGATTGTGACAAACTGTTAGCATACTTAAGGAAAGTAGGCATTCAAAGGTCAGATCAGTCTGCTAGTAAAAAGGGAGTTACAAACAGTAAACCTATGTACAGACCCAATGCAGTCAATAAACCAGCGATTAGGTGCTATAATTGTAAGGAGGAAGGTCACCCTGTTTCAAAATGCTCTAAACCGATTAAAAAATGTAGCAAGTGTTCGACGGTTGGACATGTGGATTCTGAATGTTTTCGTCAAACAAAGAATAACGAGCTGAAATCGGTAATGACTATAAAGGCACCTGTAGATAAGGCAAAATCTAACAAATATATTCAGACCGTAATTATTAATGACATACCGATTGAAGCGTTTATTGACATGGGTAGCGAATTGACTTTAATAAGTGAAAGCACGGCGAAGAACATTTTCAAACAGTGGGACGTTTCGAATACGTACCCTATGATGGGGTTTGGTGGGGCTTTGGTTAATTCTATAGGGTCATGTGTGGCAGAGATTAGTATTCAGAATGTCAAGTCAAAAGTTGCGTGTGTGGTGGTACCTGACAAGTTTATGAATCATCCGGTGTTGGTTGGTCAAACGTTCACTGAACAACCTCATGTGAATATTATAAAGACACGTGATAAGCTATTATTCGAAAGTTCAGAAGACGTTTCAGACAAAGGTAAACTGGAACTGCGAATATGTCAGGATACTACCATACACGAAACGCGGATTGTCGATGTATATTGTGATACAGGCTATACTGGATTATTTTATATAAGAGGAGGTTTTAGGGGACAATTGGGCAAGGAATATCTTTTAGAGGAGGGAGTTTATCAACTAGAACAAGGCAAGGGTGTTATAATTGTAGAGCCTATATCAAAACCGATAAATTTCCAATCGGGTGAACTGTTGGCTAGAGCTGAAATTGTATTAGAATCGTTTGGCATTCATAAAATAAATAAAATCGCTAGTGAAAGCAAACAATTAGAACCTTTCACAATAGATGATTTGAGTATTGGGGACATTTCTCAGGAAGATAAAATTAGACTCCTTGAGTTAGTAAATTCATATCGGGACTGTTTTGCTACCTGTTTACAAGAGTTAGGATGCACCGATATAGAAAAAATGGTCATTGATGTGAAGGATAATGAACCGGTAGTTTACAGGCCGTACCGTATGTCAGCGAGAGAGAGGCAAGAAGTTCAAGGGATGGTAGACGAGTTGATTGAGACAGGGATCGTTCGTGAATCGAATTCACCATATGCAAGTCCAATAATTTTGGTTAGGAAAAAGACGGGCGATAAAAGATTGTGCATAGACTATAGGCAACTGAACAAAAAGACTATCAAGCAACATTATCCATTGCCGTGTATGGAGGATCAACTTAATCGGCTAGCTGGTAATAAGTTTTACTCTGCATTAGATCTGGCTAGTGGTTATCACCAAATAGAGTTGACCGAAGAGGCCAAACCCAAAACCGCGTTCGTCACACCTGACGGCCAATGGGAATATAATAGGATGCCGTTTGGCCTGGCTAATGCGCCTGCTGTATTTCAGCGCACGATAAACAAGGCTCTAGGGTCTCTTAGGTTTAATACGGCTGTGGCATACATGGATGACATCCTGGTGCCTTCGAAAACAGTTGACGAAGGGTTGCTTAACCTAGAAGCGATTTTCAAAAATATGAGGGCAGCTAATCTGACATTGAAATTGACGAAATGCAAATTCTTCCAGACGTCAGTTGAATTTTTGGGTTTTGATGTAGGTATCAACGGTATTAGGCCAGGGACGAAAAAGACTGATGCTGTGCGCAACTTTCCTACCCACAAAATGTTCATAACGTCAGACAGTTCGTTGGTCTAGCCAGTTTCTTCAGAAAGTTTGTAAAAGGGTTCGCGACAATAGCTAAACCGCTGACTAGTCTACTGAAAAACAATACTCCGTGGGTTTGGGGTGAAGCACAGCAGCAGGCTTTTGAGGAGTTGAAATTGCAGTTAGCGTCTAGACCTGTTTTGGCGCTTTATAACCCTACACTATATACCGAATTACATACTGACGCAAGTAAGTGGGGGGTAGGGGGAATATTAATGCAGAGGCAGAAGGAAGGAGATATGAAACCAGTTGCGTATTACAGCTGTCAAACTTCACCAGAGGAGCAACATTTTTCAGCTTATGAATTGGAGACTCTCGCAGTAGTCATGTCGCTAACAAAATTTAGAACTTATTTAGCTGGAATGCCATTTACAATCGTAACCGATTGTAATTCTTTAAGAGCTACGTTCACCAAGAGAGACATGTTGCCTAGAGTTGCTCGCTGGTGGAGTCTGATACAAGAATTTAATTGTGATATTAAGTACAAATCAGGCAAAGGGATGACGCATGTCGATGCCCTGAGTAGAAACCCAGTGGCGGATGATAAAGTTAGTTTAGATTTTCCCACAGTCTTTAAGATAGATGACGCTTGGCTTAAGACTGTGCAATCAGACGACAGTGAGGTCAGTAGAATTAAGAACATACTTTCTGATCCTAATAATGACACTATTCTTGAGGTTAAAAAGAATTACTGTTTGAAAAATAATAACGTTTTTAGAATTACTCCTAAGGGACCTAAATGGTTGGTACCGAGAGGTGTGAGGTGGCAGATCTTGCGTACATGCCACGATGACATTGGACATTTTTCAGTAGATAAAACGTTTGAAAAGGTTAGCGAAAATTACTGGTTTTCTAAGATGCGGAGATTCATCCAAAAATATGTTGGGGCTTGTTTGGAGTGCGCGCTTAGTAAGGCGCCTTCGGGAAAAAAATCTGGATTTTTACATCCTATCCCAAAGGTACCAACACCGTTCCACACTCTTCATGCTGACCATTTAGGCCCCTTTAATCCTAGCCGATCTAAAAATAGATATTTGCTGGTAATTGTGGAAGCTTTTACGAAGTTTGTTGTCCTGAAACCGGTCAAAAGTACGAAAGCTACAGTAACGATTAAAGTCTTTAGGGAATATTTTGGGATGTTTGGTTTGCCTACCAGGCTAATAACAGATAGATATTCGTCATTTACTGGGAAAAAGATAAAGTGCTTTTTGAAGGACTTAGGGGTACATCACGTAATGAATGCGGTTGCCACTCCACGTGCAAATGGGCAGGTGGAGCGGTACAATCGTACCATTCTTGATGCCCTTACGGCTATGAATCAAGGTCGCGATGAAGAACTATGGGATGAGAAAGTTGTAGATGTTCAATGGGGGATAAATAATACGATCAATAAGGGCACGGGAAAAACTGCGGCGGAAGTATTGTTTGGCTTGAAATTAAAGGGGATTACTGAGGGTAAAATAATTAACGTTTTGCAAGATGATGACTTGGAAGTAGGAAATGAAATTGATTTTGATAGTATTCGGTCGGATGTAAGTCAACATATTAAAGAAACGCAAGAAAAACAGAAAGATAGGTTCGATAAGAGTAGGTGTAAGCCGAAAGATTTTAAAGTTGGTGACTTGGTAAGAGTGGAAAGAAATACCCTTTGTCCGGGAAAAAGTAAGAAATTGAAATCTAAGTGTTACGGTCCGTATAGGATAGTCGAGGTATTGCCCAATGACAGGTATCTGGTAGAAGATACACCATTAACAAAGAGAAAAGGTAAAGCAAGTTATAAAGGAGTCCATCCAGTTGACAGAATACACCCGTGGTTAAGTTTTAAGGGCATAGAGGATAGTGAGTCTAGTGAAGAGGAAATAGAAGCAGAAGGTAATGAAAAAATGGAGACAGATGGCAACGTATTATAGGAGCTAAATTAAACTTTGTATCGATTACTTACACGAAATAGTTAATTAGTGATTACTTATTGGTGGGTACTGGAAGGATATTGGGAAAGATATTAGGAAGGATATTGGGAAGGATATTGGAAGGATATTGGAAGGATATTGGAAGGATATTGGAAGGATATTGGAAGGATATTGGAAAGATATTGGAAATATTTGTATTAGTAATTAAAATACATAATTAGACTAATGTGTATTATTATCTAGATTCAAGAAATGTACGAAATTCTATAATTATTAAATTGACATAGTGTGTATTTAGTTGAAAAAAATGTATAAAATTGAAAAGTAGTCTTTTTAAATTAAGATCATAACATTTTTGTTTGCAAAGTTCTGTGATTAAAATATAACAATAAAAACGTTAAGTGTATAAATTATAACAGTAAAAACAGTTATCATTAAATCTTCTGTCATCTTATGCTGTTACAAAACGTAACATAACTTCATTAAGTAGTATGATTAAATATATTATTATATATACATAACTGTCTTAAAATGCATTAATCGAGCAGGTTAAAGAGTTATTCGATATTGATTTATTCTACCATCAGACGTATTGTATACAAAAGATTATTTTGATGCAGCAATTAAATTTAAGATACATTTATTTTGTTCTTTAAATGAGTCACGAGGACGTGACGAATTGGTCAGGATGGACGAATTTGTAAGCAATTGGTATCTTATTTTATAGAATATACCCGTTTATTAATAAGGTGTTTATTATAAAATGTGTTTTGTTATTAATTATTAATGTTAGCAAAATTATTACCAATTATTTGTTATATTTTTTGATGACAAACTTGTTATTAGTAGGAAAACGATTTCTGAACGTATATTATTGGCGGGTAGTTTTAGAGGCCGCCACTTGTACTGGATCGCTATTAGTCCATACGTTTGAGTGAGACATTTTAAAATATAGTCCGTTCGGAAATGGTTTTCGTCAGGCAGTCGGTTATGATCTTCCAAGCGGAACACTAGTACTAGTGGAGTTAGATGGTTGTAAGTTGAAGGTTGGCTATTTGAAGGATTAAAGAAGGTTGGTTGATTGGAGAACTGTGTTTTCATCGGACATCACATCACCCATTGCTGGCTGGCGGTGCGAGGTTTAATAAGTCATAGTTTTAGTGCTAGTTCTATTCTTATTTTAGGTGGTACATTTTTGGAGCCAAAATAAACTTTTCTTTCTTTCTTTCTTGTCTTTCTTTCTTGCTTTCTTTCTTTCTTTCTTCAATTGACCTTAGTCCCAAAGTAAGCTTAGAAAGCTTGTGTTATGGGTACTAAGCAACGGATGAATTAATTATATAGATAGATAACATACTTAAATACATAGTTAACACCCAAGACCCGAGAACAAACATTCGTATTTTTCATACAAATATCTGCCCGACACGGGAATCGAACCCGGGACCTCAGCTTCGCAGTCAGGTTCTCTAACCACTAGGCCATCTGGTCGTCTTATGCTTCTATGAAGGCAATGTAAATCCACCTTGTTCTACCTTACAAAGAAGTTGTCTGAAAATAACATGAACAGAGTTTTGAACCTGAAACTACCGTGAGACTCACTCATATTAAATGATATTGTAACGAATAACTCACGACACGCACGTCTTAAACATGTCGAGCTAAACTCGGTTTAAGACGTGAGTTATCCGTTACAATAATTCTATGAACAGAGTTTCTAGGAGTGGACGGAATGTTAGGAAACCTGCTAAATTTAAGGATTGTTGTGTACACATACAGACTCTGGTTAGTTGATGGAGATATTTGTAACTAAGTTCATATTTTACTTGTAAAAGGGGGATGTTTGGTGGCAACATTGTTATTATCTATGGTCCCAATAAAAATGGCTATCTGAACTAACTACACGCTGCGTCGTCTACTTATTTAAATTATAACTGCTACGTAAATAATTGACCCTAACCAAATAAACATCGGTTCATAAATGACGGAGTTCTGAGGTAACAAAATTTAAAAAATATATATAACCGAATTGATAACCAAAAATAAAAAATTGTGAAATATTTATTTAGATATTATTCAGTATTGTTTATTATAGAATTATTATGCCGCTCCCTCTAAATTGCCGCCCGGGGCGGACCGCCAGCGCCCTCCCCCTGTACCCACTACGTTATGTTATGCCACTATTGCAGAAAAGCTTGCTTGTAATTAAATCAAGATAATAAATAAAAAAATCAAATTAAGTTGCATGCAGTGCCACATAAGTCAATTTATCTATCATTTAAAAAAAACCTTTCTCTTGAACGCTGCCTCTGTACTTAACAGTTTTTTTAACCCATTTGTCAACAAAGAGTATAAACAAACAAACACTCCATTGAGTCGGCAAAAAATATGTAATACGTACGACCTTTGTAAAGGCCCAGGATAAGTAATGTATGGCAACTTTGTAATTCATCATTAAAAACGCGCTTTTGCCACAATTTCTAAAAATACAAATTTTTGGGTAACATACAGGGCTCTGTTACCTAGAACGCACGCCAAATGGGGTCCTAACCTAAAACTTTGTATGTTCTTTCCATGTATCAGCCCTCCTGTAAACCCTACTTATATGCAATAAATGATTACTTACTTACTTACCTAATGTGTAAATAACTCATATTCATAAAACTAAAAACTCAAACAAAACGCGCGCACATTCAAACTTCTCACCAGTAGCCGACAGGACGGTATTCGTAAACACAATAAGTTATGTTATAACAATTTTCTGCACTTATTATGACAAATGGTAGAAAGCTTTCAAATCCATTTCAGCACAGCTCGCTACTAAATCGTTAGTTTTACGACAAAATTCCATCAGCACAAGAAGGGCGTAAGTGCATTGGATTTTCATGGAGTTACGCCCTTTTAGCTTTGAGGCGTATAGCACTCAGTACGCGCATGCTTTCATTATTATAACACATAAGTAATATTAATGCCGATATTATTGCGTTAATATGTTACGCTGTAACGTAATGGACAAACCAAATTTGGACGAAAGAGCGTATATTTACGTGAAGGAGGCATCACAGCATTTATAACAGGAGTTGGCCTTTACCATAAAATCAAAACAACACTCATGCCTTAAATAAAATAACAAGTCTAGTGGTTTATAGCTCAAACAGCTAACTTAGGCCGTCTTGCAGGAAAAAATAAATCGAGATTTAGTAGTTAATGCAGGCTTAAGCTTGAAAGTTCCATACAATTTGACACTACCAAACTGAGCTTAACGCTAACTCGAGATTTGTGTTTCCAGCAAGTAGCCATTAAAGTTTAACAGTCGGGACCTATTTATTCAAAATCATGACCGGATCAAAAATTCTTAGTATTT
>NC_133496.1:233198-332545 GCF_025370935.1 Choristoneura fumiferana
TACAACTTACGACGCTCTTCTTTCTGGACTTGTATATCCCCTAAGGTTATTACCTCGGGCTTGGAGTAAAACCTCTCTATTGTAGCCTAATAAAAATATTCACCCAATCTAGTCTGCAAACGATATTCCCAGTAAGTATTCCAATCCCATAATGCCGGTAACGGCATTGGATCACACGGTGTATCGGTGCAAGATCCGTTGATACGTCGGGCTTATTGGAACTAATTATACGGTGCGCTTGCTTCCCACTGGATTAGATGCATTTTATAGTGACTGGAGTTTGGGAGCGGGAAGGCGAAATATCTGTCATGATTGTCATAAAGCGCAATGAAGGAAGAGAACCAGATGCCTTAGTGTCTGACAAACTTGGATTAATAATTGTTTTTCATCACTTTTTTCTGTCAGACGGTATAGACAAGGGTAGAAAGAGATGGTGAAATCGCGAACGTCACGCGTGTTACACCAGTACGGCCTCAGATCATGCGGCAGTTCACCAATGCGCTGTGACTGTCTGTTTTTATGATGACTGAGAGCTGTGTCTGCCGCTACCACCGACATGGACGCCGCAATGTGATCACGGCCGCTCTGCCAAAAGCGACAAGACGAGGAAGAAGAAGAAGAGAAAGAGCTGATAAAATGCAATCTTAGACAATATGGCCTCATATCTTCTATATAAATAAAAATTAATATAAAATGTGTTGCTAAGCAAAAAAACTCGGGAGACCGATTTCCAATAATTAATTTTTTGTTGTATTCCTTATGTCAGAAGAAGTTTTGTAAAAGAAAATTTTGGAAAACTACAACAGGGCCGAAGCCGGCGGCAACAGCTAGTACAATAAAAATGACATCCAAGTATTTCTAAGTAAAATTACATTCACTATAACAATCAACAACTTACTAAAGATTTAGGGGCTATTTCACCATCCTTTGATTAGTGTTAACTGGCGGTTAGGTGTGATGCCGTCTCTATTTTGTTTTTGTTCGAATAGACGGAGACGGCATCACATTTAACCCGTCGGTTAACACTAATCAATGGATGGTGAAACAGCCCCTTATAGTAGTCTTTTATCAACGTATGTTTTTTATACAACACAGTTATTGTCGTATATTCTTATTCTTCTTCGAAAACCATATTTAAAAATTTTGAACATGAAACTACCGCGAGACTCACTCATATTAAATGATATTGTAACGGATAACTCACGTCTTAAACCGAGTTTAGCTCGTCATGTTTCGGGCTATTTCGTAGCCTTCTTCACAGGGAGCACGCGACTCGGCGGCTGCCGCAACACGCACACTACGCGCCACGCTCTGCTCGCGCGACTGCCCGACGAAACTAACACCATAACATAGACATTGATATAAAAAAATGACGATAAAAATGCGGGTAGTTGTGCGCCGCTGTTAGTTTTCGTCGGGCAGTCGCGCGAGCAGAGCGGTGGCGCGTAGTGTGCGTGTTGCGCAGCCGCCGAGTCGCTTGCCCCTGAGCAAGAAGGGCTACGAAATAGCCCGAAACATGTCGAGCAAACTCGGTTTAAGACGTGAGTTATCCGTTACAATAATCATTCACATTTAAAATTACAAATAAAAAAATTAAATACATAAAAACAAAGATAAATTTATAACAATTTAAATTTCATAATTTTAAAATACTTTTCAATCCAGCCTGTCACTTGGACCACGCGAATCGCTAAGCGCTTCAACTAATCTGGTTGATCGCGCGCCGCGTCGCTTGCGCATGTATTTTAGCGGCTTACCGACCCGTGCGTTGCGTTGCGTCGGATCGTAATTCATGCGTTGGATCGTAAGAACAGTCATGGGCCGTGAATGGACTAGTTCAGCATCATCATCATCCCAGCCTATATACGTCCCACTGCTGGGCACAGGCCTCCTCTCAGAACAAGAGGGCTTGGACCATAGTTCCCACGCGGGCCCAGTGCGGATTGGGAACTTCACACGCACCATTGGATCGCTTCGCAGGTTTGTGCAGGTTTCCTCACGATGTTTTCCTTCACCGCAAAGCTCGTGGAATTTCAATGTAATACCGCACATGAATTTTGAAAATTCAGAGGTGCGAGCTGGAGTTCGAACCCACGACCCTCTGCTTGAGAGGCGATAGTCAAACCAATAGGCCACCGCGGCTTATTACGCGTTGGATCGTAAGAACCGTCATGGGCCGGTAAATGGAATCAGTGCGGCATACTCCTCATCATTCAGACGTCATTGCTGGACTTATCATGTAGGTAGAGTGTAACTTTATAACCGTAATAAGCTAGAATTCTAGTAGTATTTAATTAGTCCATTATTCACGGGACAATTCACACAATGGCACAACATGCTGAGTGGAGACCCTTTTTTGGTATCCTGCCGTGTCACTAGTAACTGTAAGCAATTGGTATCTTATTTTATAGAATATACCCGTTTATTAATAAGATGTTTATTATAAAATGTGTTTTGTTATTAATTATTAATGTTAGCAAAATTATTACCAATTATTTGTTATATTTTTGATGACAAACTTGTTATTAGTAGGAAAACGATTTCTGAACGTATATTATTGGCGGGTAGTTTTAGAGGCCGCCACTTGTACTGGATCGCTATTAGTCCATACGTTTGAGTGAGACATTTTAAAATATAGTCCGTTCGGAAATGGTTTTCGTCAGGCAGTCGGTTATGATCTTCCAAGCGGAACACTAGTACTAGTGGAGTTAGATGGTTGTAAGTTGAAGGTTGGCTATTTGAAGGATTAAAGAAGGTTGGTTGATTGGAGAACTGTTTTCATCGGACATCATCACCCATTGCTGGCTGGCGGTGCGAGGTTTAATAAATCTCAGAAGTGGGATTCGCCAAACGCGCAAAGGTATGATAATCCTCTTAATTTCCATCTTATACCGTATTGTATGATCTGTGAATGAGTTTATTTCGTATTCAGTTTTGCAATTAATGTTTTATCGCGTAACTAACTACGCAGGTAACATATGTTCCGGGTTCGATTCCTGGTTCTATCATGTGAATATTTTATTACCCTCATTGTTGCACATTTATTGTAGTGATGCTTTTAGATATTTACTTTGCCGAAATGAGGCAGCGTGTATTTGCGTGCGCGTATGTTTGTGAAACAACAAATTATGCCACCCTTAACTAACTGGAGCAGGTGCCAAAATGGTACGGATTCGATTCCTGTTGCTGATAATGTGAATACCCTCGTTTTTGTATTATTCTTATTTACTGTGGTGATGTTTAAACTGTATTACCGAATTAAGGCAGTGATTGGATGTTTATATGCGAACGATTCGCTATAATGACCCCCCCCATGAAAAAATAAAAAAAAAATTATTATGTCACACAAGAGTCGATGTAGAGTCGATGTAGAGTCGATGTAAAGTCGATGTAGAGTCGATGTAGAGTCGATGTAGAGTCGATGTAGAGTCGAGGTAGAGTCGAGGTAGAGTCGAATGTAGAGTCGATGTAGAGTCAAGGTAGAGTCGATGTAGAGTCAAGGTAGAATCGATGTAAAGTCAAGCTAGGGTTTATGTAGAGTCTATGTAGAGTCGATGTAGGATCAGTTGTCTGAATTGGTCATCGGCGAAGTTGTCGTCACGTTTCAGGGCAATGGATGAGGCACGTCGTTCAAGATCCCGAGACAGGCGGCTCAACGCTCCAAGCGTCAGCGGCCGCGACAGCGACGGTGCAGCACGTGGACGGGACATGGAAAGCAGGCGGCGACGACAGCTCCGGACACCAGAGGGTACACGGCGCAGCGGCAGAGGTAGCACCAGAAGCAGGACACCTGAAGGACGCGGTCAAGGTAGACTTCTATCCTTCTCACCAAGGGAGCCAGACGTGCGGGGTGCACAGAATAGGAGTCGTAGTAGAATACGCAGCGGCATATCACGTGACCGAGTGACTAGGTCACGGGATGAGTCGGTCCGTCGTTATGCTGTCGCGCGTTATAGTAGGTTACCTCGTAGTCGGAGCGATCAAATAGTGCTAGGGCACGTGACCGCTATAGAGGACGTCGTCGAAGTTATAGGTCACGCAGTAGAGCTAGTAATTATTCTAGTAGAAGTCGTCGTATAGCAGATGTAGAGTTAGCGTCTAAGTTTGCGGACATGATTGAGTGTTTAACCAAGAATAACCAAATCAAAAAAGAAACCTTTTCGAATATCAATGTTATTCCTGAATTCGATCCCTCGTTAAGAAATCAAACCGTTGATAAATGGATTTTAAAAGTGAATGAGAGTGCGACTTTGTATGACTGGACTGAAAGGCAAATCATACATTATGCCTTGCCTAAGCTTGCGGGTATGGCAAAAAAATGGTACGAAGGCTTGCCCTCCCTTTTGTTAAGTTGGACGGAGTGGCAGCGTAAGCTAAAAAGCGCTTTCCCGGCTAACGAAAATTATGGTCAAATGATGTTAGACGTAGTAAATAGGAGGGCAAAATTCGGCGAATCGCTAGAAACATATTTTTATGACAAGATCAATTTAATAAATCGTTTAGAGGTAATCACTGGCAGGAGAGCGGTAGAATGTATAATACATGGCATAGACGATAGGTCAGTACGTATGGGTGCAGAAGCTGCCCAATTTGAAGATTGTGACAAACTGTTAGCATACTTAAGGAAAGTAGGCATTCAAAGGTCAGATCAGTCTGCTAGTAAAAAGGGAGTTACAAACAGTAAACCTATGTACAGACCCAATGCAGTCAATAAACCAGCGATTAGGTGCTATAATTGTAAGGAGGAAGGTCACCCTGTTTCAAAATGCTCTAAACCGATTAAAAAATGTAGCAAGTGTTCGACGGTTGGACATGTGGATTCTGAATGTTTTCGTCAAACAAAGAATAACGAGCTGAAATCGGTAATGACTATAAAGGCACCTGTAGATAAGGCAAAATCTAACAAATATATTCAGACCGTAATTATTAATGACATACCGATTGAAGCGTTTATTGACATGGGTAGCGAATTGACTTTAATAAGTGAAAGCACGGCGAAGAACATTTTCAAACAGTGGGACGTTTCGAATACGTACCCTATGATGGGGTTTGGTGGGGCTTTGGTTAATTCTATAGGGTCATGTGTGGCAGAGATTAGTATTCAGAATGTCAAGTCAAAAGTTGCGTGTGTGGTGGTACCTGACAAGTTTATGAATCATCCGGTGTTGGTTGGTCAAACGTTCACTGAACAACCTCATGTGAATATTATAAAGACACGTGATAAGCTATTATTCGAAAGTTCAGAAGACGTTTCAGACAAAGGTAAACTGGAACTGCGAATATGTCAGGATACTACCATACACGAAACGCGGATTGTCGATGTATATTGTGATACAGGCTATACTGGATTATTTTATATAAGAGGAGGTTTTAGGGGACAATTGGGCAAGGAATATCTTTTAGAGGAGGGAGTTTATCAACTAGAACAAGGCAAGGGTGTTATAATTGTAGAGCCTATATCAAAACCGATAAATTTCCAATCGGGTGAACTGTTGGCTAGAGCTGAAATTGTATTAGAATCGTTTGGCATTCATAAAATAAATAAAATCGCTAGTGAAAGCAAACAATTAGAACCTTTCACAATAGATGATTTGAGTATTGGGGACATTTCTCAGGAAGATAAAATTAGACTCCTTGAGTTAGTAAATTCATATCGGGACTGTTTTGCTACCTGTTTACAAGAGTTAGGATGCACCGATATAGAAAAAATGGTCATTGATGTGAAGGATAATGAACCGGTAGTTTACAGGCCGTACCGTATGTCAGCGAGAGAGAGGCAAGAAGTTCAAGGGATGGTAGACGAGTTGATTGAGACAGGGATCGTTCGTGAATCGAATTCACCATATGCAAGTCCAATAATTTTGGTTAGGAAAAAGACTGGCGATAAAAGATTGTGCATAGACTATAGGCAACTGAACAAAAAGACTATCAAGCAACATTATCCATTACCGTGTATGGAGGATCAACTTAATCGGCTAGCTGGTAATAAGTTTTACTCTGCATTAGATCTGGCTAGTGGTTATCACCAAATAGAGTTGACCGAAGAGGCCAAACCCAAAACCGCGTTCGTCACACCTGACGGCCAATGGGAATATAATAGGATGCCGTTTGGTCTGGCTAATGCGCCTGCTGTATTTCAGCGCACGATAAACAAGGCTCTAGGGTCTCTTAGGTTTAATACGGCTGTGGCATACATGGATGACATCCTGGTGCCTTCGAAAACAGTTGACGAAGGGTTGCTTAACCTAGAAGCGATTTTCAAAAATATGAGGGCAGCTAATCTGACATTGAAATTGACGAAATGCAAATTCTTCCAGACGTCAGTTGAATTTTTGGGTTTTGATGTAGGTATCAACGGTATTAGGCCAGGGACGAAAAAGACTGATGCTGTGCGCAACTTTCCTACCCCACAAAATGTTCATAACGTCAGACAGTTCGTTGGTCTAGCCAGTTTCTTCAGAAAGTTTGTAAAAGGGTTCGCGACAATAGCTAAACCGCTGACTAGTCTACTGAAAAACAATACTCCGTGGGTTTGGGGTGAAGCACAGCAGCAGGCTTTTGAGGAGTTGAAATTGCAGTTAGCGTCTAGACCTGTTTTGGCGCTTTATAACCCTACACTATATACCGAATTACATACTGACGCAAGTAAGTGGGGGGTAGGGGGAATATTAATGCAGAGGCAGAAGGAAGGAGATATGAAACCGGTTGCGTATTACAGCTGTCAAACTTCACCAGAGGAGCAACATTTTTCAGCTTATGAATTGGAGACTCTCGCAGTGGTCATGTCGCTAACAAAATTTAGAACTTATTTAGCTGGAATGCCATTTACAATCGTAACCGATTGTAATTCTTTAAGAGCTACGTTCACCAAGAGAGACATGTTGCCTAGAGTTGCTCGCTGGTGGAGTCTGATACAAGAATTTAATTGTGATATTAAGTACAAATCAGGCAAAGGGATGACGCATGTCGATGCCCTAAGTAGAAACCCAGTGGTGGATGATAAAGTTAGTTTAGATTTTCCCACAGTCTTTAAGATAGATGACGCTTGGCTTAAGACTGTGCAATCAGACGACAGTGAGGTCAGTAGAATTAAGAACATACTTTCTGATCCTAATAATGACACTATTCTTGAGGTTAAAAAGAATTACTGTTTGAAAAATAATAACGTTTTTAGAATTACTCCTAAGGGACCTAAATGGTTGGTACCGAGAGGTGTGAGGTGGCAGATCTTGCGTACATGCCACGATGACATTGGACATTTTTCAGTAGATAAAACGTTTGAAAAGGTTAGCGAAAATTACTGGTTTTCTAAGATGCGGAGATTCATCCAAAAATATGTTGGGGCTTGTTTGGAGTGCGCGCTTAGTAAGGCGCCTTCGGGAAAAAAATCTGGATTTTTACATCCTATCCCAAAGGTACCAACACCGTTCCACACTCTTCATGCTGACCATTTAGGCCCCTTTAATCCTAGCCGATCTAAAAATAGATATTTGCTGGTAATTGTGGAAGCTTTTACGAAGTTTGTTGTCCTGAAACCGGTCAAAAGTACGAAAGCTACAGTAACGATTAAAGTCTTTAGGGAATATTTTGGGATGTTTGGTTTGCCTACCAGGCTAATAACAGATAGATATTCGTCATTTACTGGGAAAAAGATAAAGTGCTTTTTGAAGGACTTAGGGGTACATCACGTAATGAATGCGGTTGCCACTCCACGTGCAAATGGGCAGGTGGAGCGGTACAATCGTACCATTCTTGATGCCCTTACGGCTATGAATCAAGGTCGCGATGAAGAACTATGGGATGAGAAAGTTGTAGATGTTCAATGGGGGATAAATAATACGATCAATAAGGGCACGGGAAAAACTGCGGCGGAAGTATTGTTTGGCTTGAAATTAAAGGGGATTACTGAGGGTAAAATAATTAACGTTTTGCAAGATGATGACTTGGAAGTAGGAAATGAAATTGATTTTGATAGTATTCGGTCGGATGTAAGTCAACATATTAAAGAAACGCAAGAAAAACAGAAAGATAGGTTCGATAAGAGTAGGTGTAAGCCGAAAGATTTTAA
This sequence comes from Choristoneura fumiferana, assembly GCF_025370935.1. NCBI lineage: Eukaryota > Metazoa > Arthropoda > Insecta > Lepidoptera > Tortricidae > Choristoneura > Choristoneura fumiferana. The sequence continues at coordinate 241,267 of NC_133496.1, forward strand.
AGTTGGTGACTTGGTAAGAGTGGAAAGAAATACCCTTTGTCCGGGAAAAAGTAAGAAATTGAAATCTAAGTGTTACGGTCCGTATAGGATAGTCGAGGTATTGCCCAATGACAGGTATCTGGTAGAAGATACACCATTAACAAAGAGAAAAGGTAAAGCAAGTTATAAAGGAGTCCATCCAGTTGACAGAATACACCCGTGGTTAAGTTTTAAGGGCATAGAGGATAGTGAGTCTAGTGAAGAGGAAATAGAAGCAGAAGGTAATGAAAAAATGGAGACAGATGGCAACGTATTATAGGAGCTAAATTAAACTTTGTATCGATTACTTACACGAAATAGTTAATTAGTGCTTACTTATTGGTGGGTACTGGAAGGATATTGGGAAAGATATTGGGAAGGATATTGGGAAGGATATTGGAAGGATATTGGAAGGATATTGGAAGGATATTGGAAGGATATTGGAAGGATATTGGAAAGATATTGGAAATATTTGTATTAGTAATTAAAATACATAATTAGACTAATGTGTATTATTATCTAGATTCAAGAAATGTACGAGATTCTATAGTTATTAAATTGACATAGTGTGTATTTAGTTGAAAAAAATGTATAAAATTGAAAAGTAGTCTTTTTAAATTAAGATCATAACATTTTTGTTTGCAAAGTTCTGTGATTAAAATATAACAATAAAAACGTTAAGTGTATAAATTATAACAGTAAAAACAGTTATCATTAAATCTTCTGTCATCTTATGCTGTTACAAAACGTAACATAACTTCATTAAGTAGTATGATTAAATATATTATTATATATACATAACTGTCTTAAAATACATTAATCGAGCAGGTTAAAGAGTAATTCGATATTGATTTATTCTACATCAGACGTATTGTATACAAAAGATTATTTTGATGCAGCAATTAAATTTAAGATACATTTATTTTGTTCTTTAAATGAGTCACGAGGACGTGACGAATTGGTCAGGATGGACGAATTTGTAAGCAATTGGTATCTTATTTTATAGAATATACCCGTTTATTAATAAGATGTTTATTATAAAATGTGTTTTGTTATTAATTATTAATGTTAGCAAAATTATTACCAATTATTTGTTATATTTTTTGATGACAAACTTGTTATTAGTAGGAAAACGATTTCTGAACGTATATTATTGGCGGGTAGTTTTAGAGGCCGCCACTTGTACTGGATCGCTATTAGTCCATACGTTTGAGTGAGACATTTTAAAATATAGTCCGTTCGGAAATGGTTTTCGTCAGGCAGTCGGTTATGATCTTCCAAGCGGAACACTAGTACTAGTGGAGTTAGATGGTTGTAAGTTGAAGGTTGGCTATTTGAAGGATTAAAGAAGGTTGGTTGATTGGAGAACTGTGTTTTCATCGGACATCACATCACCCATTGCTGGCTGGCGGTGCGAGGTGTAATAAGTCATAGTTTTAGTGCTAGTTCTATTCTTAGTTTTAGGTGGTACATTTTTGGAGCCAAAATAAACTTTTCTTTCTTTCTTTCTTTCTTTTTTCTTCTTTCTTTCTTTCTTTCTTTCAATTGACCTAGTCCCAAAGTAAGCTTAGCAAAGCTTGTGTTATGGGTACTAAGCAACGGATGAATATAATTATATAGATAGATACATACTTAAATACATAGTTAACACCCAAGACCCGAGAACAAACATTCGTATTTTTCATACAAATATCTGCCCCGACACGGGAATCGAACCCGGGACCTCAAGCTTCGCAGTCAGGTTCTCTAACCACTAGGCCATCTGGTCGTCTTATGCTTCTGTTGAAGGCAATGTAAATCCACCTTGTTCTACCTTACAAAGAAGTTTGTCTGAAAATAAAATGAACAGAGTTTTGAACCTGAAACTACCGTGAGACTCACTCATATTAAATGATATTGTAACGAATAACTCACGACACGTCACGTCTTAAACATGTCGAGCTAAACTCGGTTTAAGACGAGAGTTATCCGTTACAATATCATTATGAACAGAGTTTCTAGGAGTGGACGGAATGTTAGGAAACCTGCTAAATTTAAGGATTATTGTACACATACAGACTCTGGTTAGTTGATGGAGATATTTGTAAACTAAGTTCATATTTTACTTGTAAAAGGGGGGATGTTTGGTGGCAACATTGTTATTATCTATGGTCCCAATAAAAATGGCTATCTGAACTAACTACACGCTGCGTCGTCTACTTATTTAAATTATAACTGCTACGTAAATAATTGACCCTAACCAAATAAACATCGGTTCATAAATGACGGAGTTCTGAGGTAACAAAATTAAAAAAATATATAAACCGAATTGATAACCAAAAATAAAAAATTGTGAAATATTTATTTAGATATTATTCAGTATTGTTTATTATAGAATTATTATGCCGCTCCCTCTAAATTGCCGCCCGGGGCGGACCGCCAGCGCCCTCCCCCTGTACCCACTACGTTATGTTATGCCACTATTGCAGAAAAGCTTGAATTAAATCAAAATAAGAAATAAAAAAATCAAATTAAGTTGCATGTAGTGCCACATAATTCAATTTATCTATCATTTTTAAAAAATCCTTTCTCTTGAACGCTGCCTCTGTACTTAACACTTTTTTTTAACCCATTTGTAAAGAGTATAAACAAACAAACACTCCATTGAGTCGGCAAAAAATATGTAATACGTACGACCTTTGTAAAGGCCCAGGATAAGTAATGTATGGCAACTTTGTAATTCATCATTAAAAACGCGCTTTTGCCACAATTTCTAAAAATACAAATTTTTGGGTAACATACAGGGCTCTGTTACCTAGAACGCACGCCAAATGGGGTCCTAACCTAAAACTTTGTATGTTCTTTCCATGTATCAGCCCTCCTGTAAACCCTACTTATATGCAATAAATGATTACTTACTTACTTACTTACTTACTTACCTGATGTGTAAATAACTCATATTCATAAAACTAAAAACTCAAACAAAACGCGCGCACATTCAAACTTCTCACCAGTAGCCGACAGGACGGTATTCGTAAACACAATAAGTTATGTTATAACAATTTTCTGCACTTATTATGACAAATGGTATAAAAGCTTTCAAATCCATTTCAGCACAGCTCGCTACTAAATCGTTAGTTTTACGACAAAATTCCATCAGCACAAGAAGGGCGTAAGTGCATTGGATTTTCATGGAGTTACGCCCTTTTAGCTTTGAGGCGTATAGCACTCAGTACGCGCATGCTTTCATTATTATAACACATAAGTAATATTAATGCCGATATTATTGCGTTAATATGTTACGCTGTAACGTAATGGACAAACCAAATTTGGACGAAAGAGCGTATATTTACGTGAAGGGAGGCATCACAGCATTTATAACAGGAGTTGGCCTTTACCATAAAATCAAAACACCCTCATGCCTTAAATAAAAATAACAAGTCTAGTGGTTTATAGCTCAAACAGCTAACTTAGGCCGTCTTGCAGGAAAAAATAAATCGAGATTTAGTAGTTAATGCAGGCTTAAGCTTGACAGTTCCATACAATTTGACACTACCAAACTGAGCTTAACGCTAACTCGAGATTTATGTGTTTCCAGCAAGTAGCCATTAAAGTTTAACAGTCGGGACCTATTTATTCAAAATCATGACCGGATCAAAAATTCTTAGTATTTGATCTGAACTGTTGAACTTTATGTTGGTTAAGTAACTGAGTTCTCTAGACTACTAGGCCTTTTTTTCTTTTTTAGAAAGAAAGAAAGAAAACGTCGTCGTCGTCGTTTTCGTTTTGTTTTTAGGCGGACGAGTTGTTTTATTCATATTATTTGGGATTTCATCTTTTCTTCAGTATTCGTGTTTTATGTACAATAAAGAGTAATACAATTTAATATAACAATGCGGCTATTGAATTGAAAATTAATTGTGTTACAAAGTTCCCCTGGGAATTCCCAAAATCCATTGAAACACTTCGCGGCGCTAACCCAGATTGTAAAATAAAAGCTTCAGCTGGCAAGGGGTGCACTAAGACATAAAAAAACGTTATCGAGAACGCATCAGAAAGCGGAAAAAAAAACCGAAAAGATACTAGAAAAAAAAACCTTATCGAGAAGACATCAGCAAGGAGAAAAAAAGTTATCGAGGAGACATCAGAAGGAAGGAAAAAACCTTAGTCGAGAGTCCTCTGATATCCATCAGCAAGCTAAAAACAACTTATCTAGAAGAGATCAGAAAGATGAAAAATAAAACCTTAATCGAGAAGACATCAGCAAGCGAAATAAAAGTTATCGAGAAGACTTCAGACAACAGAAAAAAACGTTATCGAGAAGAGATCAAAAATCAGAAAAAATCGTTATCGACATTACATCAGACGCATCAGCACTCGAATTGAAATTCCGGGATTTAATGAATTTCCATGGGAATTCAGAAAATTGCGGGTACTGCCTTTAAGCAACTTTTAATTTCGCAACCTGTTTCATTTCGCAAACTCTAAAACTATAAATATTTCAGAATTGATTTCAGGGCCATCGTGTAGAACACTAGGTTAGTAAGGTTAGTTTAATAAAAATCCTGAAATGAAACAGGTTGGCAAATGTTTTTCGCCGAAACATTAGTAAACCAGAAAAATCACGTCGTGGCTCATTAATGTTTCCAAATTACATGTCTCGAATCCTAGAAGAGGTTAAAACTTTACGGTGGATGCAAGCAGCTTCTAACCGAAGCAACTGGAGATCTATGGAGGTAGCCTATGTCCAACAGTGGACGTCCTACGGCTGATATGATGATAACGATGATGATTTTTTTAGTTCATAAGAGCCCAGCTGAAAAAAGGGTGTTGGTTTTTTTAGTTCATAAAAGCCCAGCTGAAAAAAGGGTAAGTTGGTTTTTTTAGTTCATAAGAGCCCAGCTGAAAAAAGGGTAAGTTGGTTTTTTTAGTTCATAAGAGCCCAGCTGAAAAAAGGGTAAGTTGGTTTTTTTAGTTCATAAGAGCCCAGCTGAAAAAAGGGTGTTGTTTTTTTAGTTCATAAGAGCCCAGCTGAAAAAAGGGTAAGTTGGTTTTTTTAGGTTATAACAGCCCAGCTGAAAAAAGGGTAAGTTGTTTTTTTAGTTCATAAGAGCCCAGCTGAAAAAGGGTAAGTTGTTTTTTTTAGTTCATAAGAGCCCAGCTGAAAAAGGGTAAGTTGTTTTTTTTCGTACATAAGAGCCCAGTTGAAAAAAGGGTGTTGTTTTTTTTAGGTTATAACAGCCCAGCTGAAAAAAGGGTAAGTTGTTTTTTTAGTTCATAAGAGCCCAGCTGAAAAAAGGGTAAGTTGGTTTTTTTGCTGAATATTTCGCGCCCGGTGTGCCGCAATGCTTTCCCACGTCACTCTATTGCTCCGTTTTATTCACATCAATTGAAATTTATTTGACGCTCTATCTCGAGACGACGCGATTGTCGATATTCAAGCTGACTCACTGTCAATATCGACGTTTTATCGATATTGAAAACATGGAAATAACTTTATTATTCAAACAGAAAAATCAACTACACTAAATTCTTACCACCTATAGGTACTAATATTTTTGTACTATGCGAAAGTAAGTCTGTCACCTCTTTATACTTAAATCTCTGAAGTGATTTTGATGATGGAGATAGTTTGAAAAAGACATGGGATTTAAGCAAGGCAACAGCTAGTAATATCATAAGTTTTGCTAGTCTAGTAGTTTCATAAGCAGAGCTAGTTCTACTGATATAAAAAAACATACTATCGAATTGAAAATTGAAACGCGAATGTTGTGTTTGTGTGTTTTTATACTCTTTCACGCTAAAAAGGCTAGACAAATTGGGACGCAATTTGGTATGCAGATAGCTGGATCTTTGGAAGTACTAGGCTACATTTATTTTATCCCTTAAATAAAAACCCCTGTTATTCTAAAACTAAACACGACTTTTACTGAACAATACTACTCAGGCACACGGCGGCCACGCCGTACAAAATACGCGTTCTTGAATCTACATAGGCACGACGATGTCTGTACACGCGTCAATGTGTGCGTAAGATACACAGGGCTGACTATCGCAAAACCCTGATAAGTTCTACATGACATTTAAGGGTACTTATAAGGTATGGCTTAGGTAGTGCAAATAAATGTAATCGTTAATCTTACCTATTTATTTAAACCTACTTAAAATGTGCCTGTCTGTGTATTTAAGCATTATTATTTTCAATTACAATAGATATACGACTACAAACTTATTCGGTAGGTAGTTATTTCATGTATAATTTCAGAAATCATTATTTATTTTGAAAAAGGAAGTAGGTAGGGTACCGTTACCACTTCGCAAAATAATTGCTCCCAAACTTAGTGGCGTGCGGCCGACATACATCGCGTTGCGCACCCGACTGCTTTCCTGCAGTTTTCCTGCAATCTGCGCTTGAGGGGTGGGGTTGTAACGAGGTGTCATACAACTCGAACCGGTGCGGGGCGGAGCGTGGCCATTCTGTACGTTAGTACATATGTATTCTGTGACTCAGGTTAAAATCATAGCATCCCACTGTATCTTGCCATCGACATTTTATACTCGATTGAAATTTATTCGACGTTGTCTCGTTAGTATCAACACGAGATGTTTCATCGATATCGCCATTTTTATCGATAAAATCAGACGTATTAGAAGATCAATACCTTTCCGTTGTATTTGAATTAGCTTTTGAAGTTACATAAAATTGTTTTTAATGGCGCAGCGCAGAGGCCTCCTTTCAGAATGAGATAGATTTTTCCTGTACTGTGCGAAGAACTGAAGTTACTCACTTTGACTCTTAAAATTACATTTCGTTGGTGGACGTCCTACATTGCGCTTGCCGCTCCGCGGTCTCTATTCGAGAACTTTTCGGCTTCAACGGCCATCTGTTCTCCGTGCTATATGGCCTGCCCATTACGACTTCAACGAGCTAATTCGCTTAGCTACGAGTATGTCGATGACCTTTGTACTTCGTATCTCCTCATTTCTGATTCGATCCCGTAGAGAAACCCCGAGCTTAGCCCTCTCTAAAGCTCGCTGAGCAACTCTGAGGCCTATATGATGTCATCACTGGCAACACACACTAGTTGAAGATTTTCGTCTTAAAGCACTGAGGAATTTTGCACGAAATGACGTTACGGAGTTTCCCAAACGAAAACCAATTTTCTATATATATTTTTTTATATTATATTTCATATTTATAGGATACGTAGGTAGATACACGAACTAATTGGCTACTGCAATAAAAAAAATTGAATACCAGACTTTGTTTGACAAAAGATACAAACCAATTGCATCCAATATTGACCAGATGCATGATGCAAATTTCGTACAATTCCAGACCCGACCCCAGTTTTACGGCCACAGTCCAGTTGATTGGTTCAGTTTGAGAACAACTGCACTTCAGGTCGACGACCGATTTATCTGACTTCAATGGATTTATGAAATACCTTGTAGAGTCGGCAAATAAAACAGACGTGATATTTTATTTTGAGAAAGAAAGATATTTATTTCTTGATCACATTTAGGTGTTACAAAAAAAAACACAAAATAAAACAAATTATCACCAAATAGTCCCAATTTCAACATAATGCCGATGCTGGTCTTGATTCTAATGAAGGAGGATTTAAAGTCAGGCACTCCTCCAACACAGAACTCAGCCGTGCTTATGTTATGTTAAGGTGTAACTTGAGCAAGAAACTTTTTTTGTTTCCTATTAAAATGTGTCAGCTTTTTAAACTGCTATAACTTGTGTGTCTTGTATTACTGAAATATCTTTACATATTGTTAAGTTATTTTAAGCTGCTTGATTCCCAATATAAAAAAAAATAAGTAAAAGCAAAAACGAAGCTGCGTTTTTATATTCGAAGCCGAGAGTAAATCTAGTGTTAATTAACGCACCCGCAGTCCTAATAATGCTGTAGGTATACATGGGTGGCTGTGATCGCTTACCATCAGGTGACCCGCATGCTCGTTTGCCAGCTATTTGATAATAAAGAAACACTCAGCGAACAACAGTTTCATTTTCCTCGTAACAGGCACGTGTTTTCCGCCAGTATCGTCAGCAACTTCCTCTAGGTGTGCCGACTAATAGCAGCCATTTGTTCTGCCGACAGTATATCAGACAAGATTGAGCGTATTTCAATATTCTGACGGGGTCGTACAATTGACTGGATGGGTTGTGCTACACTGCGGTTGTTGATATACTGATCCTACTGATATTGTAAAGTTAATCGGAAACTAAAAGCTTAATGGTTAGGGTGATCTCATCTAATTTGGTGATAAAATCGAATTTTGAATAAAAGTCCATGTTATTATCAATCGATGTCTTTACTTTTAATAGGAACTGCAGACAGTCCTTTTATTGGCATAATCATGCCTTTAAATCTTAATTAAATATAAATAATACTGTTCATATCCACATTTCTTCAACTGCCCGAACACCGCTAATTTGGTGACAATCACCTTAAGTCGGTGATACGTACTACTCTAATTAGACTATAACCAAATTACACAAGTTTTAATTTTTTTTTATCACCTAATTAGGTATAATGAATTTTATTTAAAATATATTTGGAAAACAATATTAATTAGCATTAAATTAAATTGCACGTGGGTATATTTTTGTAATAAACAATGAAATCTATTAATTTTGAACATTTAACTACCGTGTGACTCACTCATAGTGTGAACGTACCTTTGTAGAGCGATGTTTAGTGTTGTGTGCTACCCTACATTTGACAGTTCCAACCTAAATGACGTTGAAAACGCTCCTGAGAGGAAGCGCTACGGATTAGCCTGAAACATGTCGAGCTAAACTCGATTTAAGACGTGAATTTCAACCGACGAAAAAAAAATGGAGGAGGTTCTCAAGTTGACTCGATTTTTTTTTGATGTATGACCACGCTTAACTTTTTACAGAGTAGTTCCATTTTGATAATTCTTTTTTTATTGGAAAAGGTATACTCCAAACTTGGCCCATATAAATTTGGAAGAAAAATTCCAACCGTAAGGTTAGTAAAACAGGGGTTGATTGATTGTTCACTCACTGATTGTAATGTATGACCACGTATAACTTTTTACAGAGTAGTTCGATTTTGATAATTATTGTTTTATTGGAAAGGGGTTGAAGTTGAACCTTGAAGTTGGTCCCATATAAATTTGGAAAAAAACCTACCCTAAGGATGGGAAAAAAATAAAAATAAAACTTTTTAACAGAAAAAATTAATCCGCCGATGCTTTATAGGTACATATGTATAAGTATAATATCATGTTTGACTCCAATACGTTTTCAAAGGTTCTGATTTTAATTTTTTACTCGCGGTTTTTTTCTTTTTTGTATATCGTCATCCATTATCTTAAAATTAAAAAATTACAATGAAAAGTAAAAAAAAATAACTCATGTAATTTGGTGATAAAGACCCCCAAAATAATATACTAACGTTGCTTATGAACTGCAATTTTATTAATTATGAATTATTCAACACAATACATGCAATAAATAATTAAAATACACGCGTTATAATTAAATTTCACTCGTATCTTTAACTATCTTGTTTAATTTGGTGATACCGTTGCGGCGTCAAATTTTGAAAATGATAACTTTTTGACCGCTTTCACAACGTACTGTGAAAAAACTATACAAGTTTTGTTAAAAATAATAACTGATATACTAAAAATAATGTTTTTTAAGTACACAGTCCACTTTTTATACAAATCCAGGCACTTTTAGTATTTAAAAACTAATTATAAACGGAGAACCAGTTTCTACATGTCCACGCGGCGCCGTAATGAGGTCCCGCGCGAGAAATTTGCTAATATTTACTATCTCGCTCTCTCAATTTGACCCACAAGAATGCAAACGGAATTCTAACTTAATGCTTTGTAGTAAGGTCGCATTTAAAAGGCCTTAATTCACTAGCTTTACTCGGTATCGTGCTTCAAACCATGTATCACCGAATTATGCGTATCACCAAATAATGCGAGTTTACCCTACTTGACCTGAAAAGTATATTTCAGAATCTTTTTAGGGTTCCGGAGCCAAAATGGTAAAAACGGAACCATTATAGTTTCGCCATGTCTGTCTGTCTGTCCATCCGCGGCTTTGCTCAGGGACTATCAATGCTAGAAAGCTGTAATTTTTCACGAATATGTATGTAAACTATGCCGACAAATTGTTGGTGGTGGGACCCGTTTAAATCGACGCTCAAAAACTCTTAGTAATGGGTCCCAACTGTTGAACTTTAAATTAGCTGCTTAACAATTAGCTTTTGTTTCTTTTTAATTTATTCTATACCTTATGCTTTACAAACTTTATCTGAATGTATACGTCCTATATAGAGCAACATAATAATATACACTCAAAAACCGTTTCAAGTTTTGTATTTACTATTATTTTCACTGTATGCAGCGTGCACACACCGACATACATTGTCTCCGCGCTCAGATATCTCAGTTATTCTCGTTACTGGCCCATTGAACCGTAAAGGTTAGCCTTGTTTGCAAAACAAACTCTTTAACCGACGGGGGAATGGAGGTTGACATGTTACGCAGTTTCCTTCTACCCCGCGATTGGCTGTGGAAGTTGTTGATATTTTGAGCAGATTTATAAAAACTTATTTTTATAAACATTACCTAATAATTGTTTAAAAAATAACGAAGTAAAATGGAGACTAACTACTTATTTGCAGTGACGGTATTTCTTTTATTATGTTAATCATCATAATCGTCATTCCAGTGTGATAATAATATAATAATAATAATAAGCCATTTATTTCGGACAGAATCCATAGAGGTTAGTTACAATAGTAATGTCGGCGGCCAATCATAAAATCCGCCAGGTCACGAAAATCCTAGGCATATCATGAAATGGCTTCATTTCATGATATGCCTTAAAGTTGGCCAGGCATATCACGATGTGCCTGAGAAACAATACGGCAGATCGATTAGAGCAACGCATTCGTCGATATTCCTAGCTCTATACCGGGCACATCGTGATATGCCGAAAAAAATGAAAATTTATGTACGACGAGCGAAGCGAGGAGTGTTTAGTATGAATTGTGACCACAACGCGTGCGCCGCGTGCGACGCTGCGACCAGCGAAGTGCCAGAACCGATATGGCGGCGTTTCATGATATGCCTAGGAATTTCATTATCTACCTAAATGTCACTAGACAAATCGTTAAACGGTGAGTTCTGAACGATATGGCGGATGTCCCTTAGCCAATTCCTGAAATGGAGATTTTACGATCGGACGCCGACATATATACGTCCCACTGCTGGGCCTGACCGTCTCCCAGAAGGCTTGGGCCGTTAGTTCTCACACCGGCCCAGTGTGAATTGGTAACTTTACATACATCATTAAATTTCTTAGCAGATGGTTGCAGAATTCCTTCATCGTAAAGCTCGTGGTATACTTCGAATGTAATTCGATCAAAAACTCAGAGATGCGAGTCCGAGTTAGAACCCACGATCCTTTGCTTCATAGGCCATAGGTCAAATCACTAGGCCACCACATATTTTGACACTACTCATCATCATCATCATGTCAGCCGAAAGACGTCCACTGCTGGACATAGGCCTCCCCCAAGGCTCTCCACTCAGACCGGTCTTGTGCTCTCCGCATACACCGCGATCCCGCGATCCCGCGATCTTTTAACAAGGCTTTCGACGGCTCGTCTCCCGGTCCGCGGACGCCATCCGAGAACTCTACGTTTACGTACCTACGTTCTTCGTTTCATCATCATCATCATCATGTCAGCCAAAGACGACCACTGCTGGACATAGGCCTCCCCAAGGCTCTCCACTCAGACCGGTCTTGTGCTTTCCGCATCCACCGCGATCCCGCGATCTTAACCAGGTCGTTGCTCCATCTTGTTGGAGGCCTACCAACAGCTCGTCTCCCGGTCCGCGGACGCCATTCGAGAACCTTTTGACCCCATCGGCCATCAGTCCTGCGAGCAATGTTGCCCCGCCCATTGCCACTTCAGTTTCGCAATTCTTCGGGCTATGTCGGTAACCTTAGTTCTACTGCGGATATCATCATTTCTGATTCTATCCCGCAGAGAAACCCCGAGCATAGCCCTCTCCATAGCCTCTGAGTGACTTTGAGCTTCCTCATGAGGCCCATCGTTAGCGCCCACGTCTCAGATCCGTATGTCATCACTGGCAACACACACTGGTCAAAGACTTTTGACTTCAAACACTGCGTTCTTCGTTTGACACTACTAAACTGAATTAAACTATAAATTGAGATTTAATTTTCAAAAATGCCTATAAAACAAAAACTCACCTTACGTTACCTGTTTTCTAGGGAACTCTACAAAATTCCCGAAAGCGGAGTATCTCAAACACAACGGAAAATTACATTTGCAAATTGATCCCGCGACGAACTGGACGGAATAATTAAAAGTTTTCAGATCCTTTCATTATTGGCTTAAGAAAATTGGACGCAGCGGCATCTATAACGGGCTTAAACTGCTCCTAAGAGTATAATATCCATAACATTAGAAGTAATTTAAACCGGATATCTACATAATTGATTGTTTCAAGCATAGATCATGGTTGAATAAATTGACGAACGAATAGCGAATAGTCCCGGGTTCTATCCCAGGTCGGGACAGATGTACGAAAAAGAAGTATGTTTGCTCTCGAGTAAGAACATTTCTACTAGCATAGTTTTATTTATTATTAAAAAGCATTTTCATTAAATTTGCGACCGCAAATACTATATAAACTGCTACCGGTAAAGTAGGTTAGGTAAAAGTAACTGTACTGTGGGAAATTTAGCTGTTTATTTATTTATTTATTTATTTATTTATTAACTTTGGCACACAAAACAAATTGTAACATGCGGTACAGTAATGAAAATAATTAAGGCAAGAGATCATTTACAATTCAAACTATGTGTACACATCATGAAAAGAGTGATACAATTAAGACTTAAAGAAAAGAAAAGTATCAATATTTATATAAATACAAGAGAAACTATACATGCATTTAGTTAACAAACATAATTTATTTATATTTACTTAGAATCCTCACACAACTGAACTGAGGACAATCCTTAATTTGCTGACAAAACATTAAGTCTTGAACCAAATATGTCTAGTCTTCATGAGCACCGGCTAAGTCGTTGTACTCCCTACACATATATATATATGTTGTATGTTTAGATGTTTATGTGTTTATTTATTAACAGATTTGGATAAAATTTGGCACTCCAATAGTTGGATAATTTTATACAGGGTGAAATTTAAATCGTGAACCCAAATTAGTGTGTCGTGCTCAGTTAATTCCGGACAATATATTGCATTGACCCATTTGTTGAAAATAGTCTGAAAAAATTTGCGGTTTCTATACATTGACTTCATATGCAATTTTTTTCAGACTTTTTTCAACATTAATTTTTCACGTTTTCGAAATTCATGTGCGGAATTACATTTGAAATTTACCACGAGCTTTACGGTGAAGGAAAACATCGTGAGGAAACCTGCACAAACCTGCGAAGCAATTCAATGGTGCGTATGAAGTTCCCAATCAGCACTGGGCCCGCGTGGGAGCTATGGCCCAAGCCCTCTTGTTCTGAGAGGAGGCCTGTGCCCAGCACTGGGACGTATATAGGCTGGTATGGTGGTACGAATGTATATAGGAATAAACGAATTGATTAACACAGCCCGTTTACCTATTATAACAACAATGTGTGATTGGATTTTTGAAACAAAGATGTTGTACAGTCAAACTGAATCATGTACCGTACTAGGGTGGAACCTTAGGTTTAGGTTTAAAGACATTTATTCCATATAAGACATTACATCACTTTCATGAGAACAATAGTTTGCATTATCACTAAATTATTGTACAATATAAATAACAAAAAATCCGTTTGTCGGTGAGAGTTAACATAACAAGTAGGTAGGTATATATAGTACATACATTTGTTCAATTATATAGGTATGAGGTAGGTGGTAGTAGTAGTAGATATTTGCCCGTGTTTGACTCATTCTTTGAAATTTACAATAGCAATTTGTTATCAATTACATATTGAGCAAGTTGTTTTTTGAATGAGTTAAACGAGTTCGCTCTCTTTATAAATAATGGTATTTTATTATACAAGCGCACACCTTCACAAGTAATTGTCTTTCGACCATAATTAGTCCTGGTTTTAGGTAAAACAATAAGGCTAGCACGGCGCAGGCGCGTGCGGGGAGTACAAACATTTTTTTTACCTTAGTAAACAATAGGCTATAGAGCCGTGGTGGCCTAGTGGTTTGACCTATCGCCCCTCAAACAGAGGGTCGTGGGTTCAAACCCCGGCTCGCACCTCTGAGTTTTTCGAAATTCATGTGCGGAGTTACATTTGAAATTTACCACGAGCTTTGCGGTGAAGGAAAACATCGTGAGAGAAACCTGCACAAACATGCGAAGCAATTCAATGGTGCGTGTGAAGTTCCCAATCCGCACTGGCCCGCGTGGAACTATGGTCCAAGCCCTCTTGTTCTAAGAGGAGCCTGTGCCAGCAGTGGGACGTATATAGGCTGGGATGAAACAATAGGCTAGTGTGCACGTCCTTATTGATAGCTTTTCTTATAAAAATGCAACTGCTGTATACGTATAGTTGTTTAAGAGTCATTAGTTTTGTTTCGTTGTAACCTTTGTGCTACTAATATCATAACATCCCATACTTTTGTCAACAAAATCATAGTGAAATTGAATATTAAAAGGTACCACCCTGCTACATGAATCAGTTTGTTTCAGTGTAGTCGGATATGTAAATGGAATCGCGGCCATCTTTGTTTGACTAGAGACCGTTATGTTGTGGCTGCAAGTCAAGTCTTGCCCAATCAAGAGACTTTGTGCTCCCGCACACACCAAATAAATACAGTGGACACGTTTGACAACTTTTTTATTTCCGTATTCTACCACAAAAGGGGAGCATGTCAGAGAAAATAATTTATTTCATTTAATACATTTATTACTAAATAATAATAATAACAAACCTGCACAAACCTGCAAAGCAATTCAATGGTGCGTGTGAAGATCCCAATCCGCACTGGGTCCGCGAGGGAACTATGGCCCAAGCCCTCTTGTTCTGAGAGGAGGCCTGTGCCCAGCAGTGGGACATATATAGGCTGGGATGATGATGATGATGAATAATAATAACTTTATTTATTTCCTCTCCACCACCAAGTTACAAAAATAACAATGTACATTTCATAATTCATACCTAATTAGTTATTACAGACTTGTGTGGGGAGACTGGTGCCCGAACTAGGTAGAACCTGTGTCAGGTCACCAGGTCTCTGACCCTCGGGTGCCCGCAACAATATGGACTTAAATTTGTATAAAAAAAGGTAAGGTAAGGAGTTTAAAATACAATACAAAAAAGTGATGTGTGTGTGTGTGTAATATTTAAAATAAAAAGACTATACCTAGTGCTATCCACGAAGACGCGTAATTTTGTCCAAATTGTAATAAGAACCACGGCAGGCGTCATCGTGAATGACTCTACCTATAATAGACGAAATACGTACCTAATGGTAATAGTCATTTGATATAAATAAATAAATAAATATCATGGGACACTTGACACAAATTAACCTAGTTCCAAATTAAGCAAAGCTTATACTATGGATACTAGGCAACGGATAAACAATACTTATATAGCTTAATACATACTTAAATACATATTAAACATCCAAGACCCGAGATTAAACATTCGTACTATTCATACAAATATCTGCCCAAGCCGGGAATCGAACCCGGGACCTCAAGCTTCATAGTCAGGTTCTCTAACCACTTGTCCATCCGGTCGTCTAACATTTGATATAACATTATTTTCGGTAAAACTATTAATTAGGCATACAAATTTTATGATCGTGCTATCTACAGATTGGTGTAGGTTAGATTTATTTTATAACAGTTCTGTATAATTGACGATTAAATGACAAATGAATGATGAGAAAATTGCATTATATCAAATGACAATTATGTGAATTACGTCCATTATTATTTTTAAACTTTATATATTTTAATACCCCTCGAAAGAAATCCTTATAGAAAAAACCTACGTTCTATAATCTATAATCAACTATAACTAACGGGAATGCCACAATTTCAATGTAGGTATAAAAATCCTTGATTGTATGTCCCGAATAGACTAGATGGTCAAAGTTATCTTTCAGATTCAAAGTAACTTGACCTTACAGTACGGAGCCTAAAAAAAGGGGTCCATATCGACCATGTTTAAGTCAAACTTCCACACTTTTAATTTTTTGCAGACTGACCAAGCACTTAGTAAATAATTTAACACCTTATTATTATTATTTTATTTATTAATCACAATTTACAAAAATAACAATTTAAAAATATTTTCGCCAAACTGCTAAGCAGTTTGTTGGCGAAGACAGCACTCTTTTTTATTAAAAAGTTGTAGGTTATAAAATATGCTATAAAGCTTATTTCAATATCTTATCGCGTTAAATGGGCCAGTGCCCCTCGCCGTCCCAACAGATGGCAGCAATTACATTCTTAATAAATAAATAGCAATTGACCTAGTCCCAAACTAAGCTAAAGCTTGAGTGTTGATTGTTTGCAACATTACAAAAAAAAAATAGTACTGGTACCCTTATGTAGATGAATCCGGTAGAGTAAGTCCTGCTCACGTCTCCGAATCACTTTATATATCTTCCCTAAAAACATCTAAAAGTTTATTACGAAAAAGCTAGCCTGCTGTTATTTTCTCTAGCCTTTCTATACCTTGTTGCCTGTACGCACTACTTCACGGCCTTTCGGTCTCGTTTCCCAAATATTTGACGTATTTCTGATTACAAAGCTTTGGTGATTTCGTAACGTGTTTTGAACAGGAAAATACGCGCGATTCACCATTTAGATATATCGGAAAAAACACTCGCAACAACATTCTTTTTTGGGTTTCGTGTGGATCAAATTGTGGGGAGTTTTCTGAGAGTTGTGATACTCGTGTAAATCTTTAAGGCCATTCCTCATCAATCATCAAGGCTGCGGAAACATTAATGAGAGAATGTCTTCCGATTTTGATATTTTTTTAAAAAAGAAAACGAAACTGGAGGTTTCTCTTTTGAGACTGAAACATCACCATCACCATCATCAACATTATCATCACCATCACTGCTGAACAACGACAACTCGCCACTGGCAACGAAAATGAAAAAAGGTAAATTGTATTTTTGATATGTTTTCTAAAATGTTTTTTTTTTCTCAAATAAGTCACAAAAGCTGTTCCTAAACAAACTAACTACCACCCAGTAGGGCCAACGAAAATTCAATATCAATAAAATTATACAGTAGCAACAAATCGCTCTCATCTCGCATATATTTGTAGATAAGCAAAGTTGCCCCATAAAATGGGTCGTTCCGTTATCTCCACTGTTCCTATAAAGTTGCGATCGGTATCGGTGTCGCCCATTTTGAAAGTTTGTCAATAAATCTGACAGTTTTTTTAAGGGTTTATGGATCAGCCTGTATATCTTTTAGAAGCTTTTATTTAATTTGCCCTGTTAGTACCTATTTTAGTACGGGTCACATCTTGGAAGCTATGTTTGACCCACTTCCAGTGGTCTTGACTTGAAATTTGGCATATGTTTATATTATACAGTATTGTATTGTATTGTAAAATTCTTTATTGTACATAAAAACTCATGAAATTAACAGAACACAGGATAATAATTAAAAGTGACATCCTGGTCCAGCCAGGGTCGTCTCCGCAGGAGAGAACTCCTTTATAGTTGTTGCATTGACTGAAATTTTACACGGAAGCACAGATGATGAAATATAGTGAAAAAAATAATCTGCAAAAAACTTGTATTAAAAATGTAATTTTTGAAAAATGTATTAAATTGATGAGGTAAATGTGAGAGTTGAGATTGGGTAAAAATGTTCCAAATTGAGGAAAGGATTCAGTTGAATAAGTTCTTGACTGAGAGAAAACGTTTGGTAAAATTATTTGCTTCAAATAGAGATATTCAAAATGTAACTGAATAAGTAATTTTGTTTAGTGAAATTACGAAATCAGACAAAAACCGGCCAAGAGCGTGTCGGACACGCCCAGGGTAGGGTTCCGTAGCCATTACGAAAAAATCAAATAATATTTTTCTGAGGATTTCGTATTGTGTACGGAATCTTCCAAGTTTAGGTATCTTTTATACCTTAGGCTGCTATTTACTCTTAAACTACTAATAATTCTTAAGCAATGTTAGCCGCTATAATTTTCCTTGTAAATTTAAAATAAACACACTACCATTCTGAATTTTTCAAATTATTCCACCCAACAGTTTAGATTTTAGGGGGCGGAGACGCTCGACTTTAATGAAAATTGGCACTTTGAAGTTGAATATTTTATATATTATATAGTCTGATATGTATATTCATGCCAAATTACGAGTACAGCTTTCTAGTACTAACGGTCTCTGAGCTTACCCGCAGACAGATAGACAGACAGACGGACATACATGGCGGAACTATAAGGGCTCCTAGTTGACTACGGAATCCTAAAAAGGCAACTTGTGTCTTCATTTCACCAGATTTGTTTAGAGATTTTTGATGAATCGAACTCACAAAGTCTACCCGTTTTATCATTTCATTAGACTAGTCCATGCACTGTTTTCATTTATTTAATCATGGTGTGGCTCAAATCGGGCGTTTCAAACGCCTCATTTTTCTGCTCTCAGTTTTTAAAAATTGGCTGTACATTTTAAATTTTATGTAGTTTTCAATTATTTGTTACAGTTCCTGTATCCCTACTAGATACTCGTAACTAAAAACTTTATCAGAATATTCGGCCATTTTTTTCAGAAAGTATCCACAGAAATGTGACGGTTCAAAAGCTCGAATAATCCACATTAAAAATTCCAAATTCAAAAAATTCAAATGATTTATTCAGTAAATAGGCCGCAATGGGCACTTTTACACGTCATTTTTTAAACTACCAGCGCTTTCGGAAAGACCATCATTGCCAAGAAGAATGCGCCGCAAGAAACTTGGCAGAAAGTCATTTTTTCATAATAATGTAATTACAAATAAAATACTTAAAAACTATTAACTATACAATTAAAGAAAAAAAATACAAAAAATAATAATAATAAAAATACAGGGATGTATGGGGTCCCTTAGTTACAATACTAAACACTAACTATATCTAAACTATATCTACGTTCAGTGGAAGTGTAGAATGCTTCCACCGTCATAAATTTTAAAATAATAATAACAATAATTTAGTTCTGAAATATTAATTTCTAATAGGATAACGATAGAGAGAGCAACAGTTAGTTAACAGATATACCTAGTGCCATCCACGAAGACGCGTGATTTTAACAAAATTAGACATTAATGACATTGCAATAAGAACCACGGCACGCGTCATCGTGAATGACTCTACCTATATATACCACCACTCGTAAAAAACTGCACTTTTACCGTCAACCTACACGTAAAATGTAAAATGTTTTGCTTCACGAATTCCAATGAGTTGATTTGCTTCAATTTAAAGTATTTCACACGATTTTCTCCAGGATTTGGTCTGAAGACAGAATTTTCTCAAAGCCCTGCTATTACACACCCCCTGAAAAGCACTGGATTTGCTATAATATGAAAAGCTCGCTGAAGGTAAGTTAGCGATTTACATGTGCTGGAAGTGATTAAGTTTGGATAGAAAACGTTCGGCGGGGTTACATTTTGATGATAAAATTAAAAGTCACATTCATCGAGGTCAGTCACAAGGTCACAAATGTATGCAGAATCGGTAATTTTATATGAAGTGTGGGCCGCTGAGTATATTAACAAATCAATATTATAAAACAAGAAAGTAATACGTGCATTAGAGCGTATATTTTTCACTTTTTCACGCTGAATAAAACAGCTGGAGGTACTTAATCGAAATTTGGTATTCTATTTACATAGCTGGAATAATAGGCTACTTTTTATAACAATGTTCCAACGGAACCGGGATATCATTTTTACCGCTAGAATTAGAGACATGAAATTCGGTGCGGGTGTTTTTTTAATGTTTTTATGCAACGGTAGTAAAATGTAACTTTTGGGAATTCTCCCAGAAATTTCTGCGAAATCCTAACATTATCTATAATTCGACTGCCTATGTAAACTCTTTATTACACATACAACATTCAAAATAACAATACACATAAGTACACACACAGATAGGAGTATTAGAAATACAAAGGCGAACTTATCCCTAATGAAGGATCTCTTCCACCTAACCTAGTTAAGAGAAGACTGTTTATAAAGATAGACAAACAGTTAAATAAATTTGTATTAGTTTTTAATTATTATTATTAAGTTTTTATTGCGTAAGTCTACTTAAGTAATAATTATGTACAATTAATACTATGATGAAATAAATAGAAAATAATATACTTAATTTACGCGTGCGGTAACTGCTAATTGAACATAAAATAATAATAATAATAGCAATTTCAGCTCATTAAGACTCCAAGTGCCTGCCAAGCATCAGCAGATGTTCCTGCGCTCCGACTTCTGGCCGGAGGGTGTGGAGTTCTGTCGTTTTAGGGTAGCGACGAAGAAGACGTTCAAAAATCTCAAATTAGCTTCTTTTTTTTTGTTTTTTTTTTTGTATGATTTTCTTATGGTATATTTTTGTATTTTTTGTGTATAATTTGAATTTTAAAGTGCATTAGTTTTGTAATTGTCATGCTGTAATTTTTTATTAATAAATAAATACTAAATTAGGCTATTCCGTATTATTTTCACGGTGTTTCCCAAATTTCTCCAACCTTTTCCAGCAATCTTATATTCTCGTCTAACCGCAAGCCGTCAAAGGCGCTGCTCGTTCAAACGTAACTAGAAATGCATAGAAACGTCAGTTCGCTTCACTTTAACGATATGCGACGTTGGAGAAATTACTTTCCGAAGTGCTAAGTCAAAGAATTTTATAGCACCTGAGGCTGACTTGAAAAATTGGACGACAGCGACTGAATATTTGCTTTTGCTAGGCGACTTATGTATATATGACGAAAGTATTTGAAAATACAAACTGAGACATGGATGCAAAGAAAACCAGAAAAAAGAGACCAGCGCTGGGAATCGAACCCAGGTCCTCAGCAATCCGTGCTGCGTGCTATAACCCCTACACCACCGCTGGACAGGAGTCTAAATACGAATTTCTCCTATGCACACATATCTCAGGTTGCTTTTTTCCACTACGATATTTAAGCAGCAGCACGAGCGACATCTATGTTTCGCTCTCATCGAGAGACGTTACATTCTTTTTGGAACTAACCGCTCACCCAGACAAGAGATGTGGCTACTAAGCAATCAAATTATGATTGGTTTTTTGGAGTCTTTTGTTTGTATTTTCGATATGGTTTCACGGGATACCCGTAAAAGTAACGAATTTGGAGTTTTGAACATGAAACTACCGTTAGACTCACTAATATTAAATATAATGTGTTAAAAATAAAGTTGTGTTAAATACTTGTGATGTATACATATCATTTAATAATATTGTAAATCTGTTTTAAAAAAAATATATACCTCGTTGAGTTTCTTGCCGGATTCTTCTCAGCAGAGGTTTTCCGAACCGGTGGTAGTTTTTTTTTTTGACATTCATAAGTGCTTGTTATAGCCTGAATTGAATAAAGATATTTTGACTTTGACTTTGACTTTGAATGACCCGGATAACTCACGTCTTAAATCGAGTTTAGCTCGACATGTTTCGGGCTAATCCGTAGCCCTTCGTCTTGGGAGCAACTCGACTCAGCGGCTGCTGCAACACGCGCACTGCGCGCCGCCGCTCTGCTCGCGCGACTACCCGACGAAAACTGACACCGGCACACAACTACCCCGCGTTTTCATCATCATTACAACTGTCAAATGTAGGGTAGCACACGACACTAACAACATCGCTCTGTAAAGGTACGTTCACACACACCGATGACGCAGCACGAGTATTTAACACCGTTTCCAACTCGGAGGTACCGTCCAACCACTATCCGGTTGAAATTCGGCCTAATCTCGATGGCTTCACGCACTTTCCGCGGAATGAAAATTTCTCTCTCGCAAGTACAGATACCTCATCAAATCTGATATAGTGCGTCGAATCAGAGTCCATTGAGTGCACGGCCACAGCAGACCCCTTGTCGTCCTGTTTCCTCATACTGCGTACGGAATAGCACGAAAAATGTCGAGCTAAACTCGATTTAAGACGTGAGTTATCCGGGTCATTATATTTAATATGAATTTGGAGTTGAAATAAAAAATACAAAAATACTCCAAAATCCAATCATGAAACCAACCAAAATCCAACCAACCCACACCTCCCCCCAAAGTTTAAATACTCGTAAGTATGCAACAAACAAGTTAATAAAAAATGCACCTTCTACCAACTCCATAGAGTTCGTTTTAGTAACTTGTTGCAGATTTTGCATCACTAAGTCCAAATGTATTTCTTTCTTTTCAAAGTCAAAGTCAAAGTCAAAATATCTTTATTCAATTTAGGCTATAACATGAACTTATGAATGTCAAAAAAATCTACCACCGGTTCGGAAAAACCTCTGCTGAGAAGAATCCGGCAAGAAACTCAACGAGGTATATTTTTTTAACAGATTTACAATATTATTAAATTATATCTATACATCACAAGTATTTATATAACACAACTTTATTTCTAACACAGTACGTTCGCTATTCAAAGGGATCGCTAATGCGGATCGGAATTATTTCCAAATATCCCTGCCCATGATTTATTCATTAACTTTATAATACGCCTTAGATTCTTTCTTTTCTTTCGTCATCTTTCTTTCGCCCTTTCTTTTCTTTCATCATCAGTCACCCTCAGTCCACTGCTGGACATAGGTCTCCCCCATAGACCTCCAATCAATTTGCAATCACCTTGAACCTGCGGGATTAACCAGGTCATTCGGGCATCGCGTTTGTGACGTCGATCCGCGGTCTTCATTTTTAGGCCCATTGTCACTTTAGCAAGCCAATTCGCTTTCTTGACTATGTCGGTGATCCTCGTTCTTCTACGCGTCACTTTATTTCTGATTCGATTCCTTAGAAGAAACAACGAAATCAGTCATCTTCAGATTTGTTTGTCCTAAATAGTCATTTTGCTGGAAAAAGAAGACATTGTTTTTTTTATACTTATCTGTAAAATTTTATGAATACCTATAAAACTGAACTTAGCACTGGCAACTGAAATGAAATAAAAAACGATGTATTCGATATTCGAACGTTAAAAGTACTCATCACATTGCATTATTACAATAGACAAAATAATTGATTCTATGATAGTAAAATTGGTTCCAAAATTTAAATGCGACGGGCGATGTAATAAAAGCTCGTGAATTTCGTCCATTGAAAATGTAGCTATAACAGCTTGAATATAGAGTAGGTTTTTGTTGAAGAGATTAAGCAATTTTTCAATTGGTTTCGATGCAAAACTGGACTCAACTCATTTAGGAATCGGCAGCTGGTTTTCATTGATAAATAGGTAATTGAATTGTTGAATTAATTTTATTATCTTTCATGTGTTTTAACAGTTCTGAATTAAAAGTTGTATAATACATTTTATACCATTTACCTGTAATCGGATACCTTTTGCTTGCAATTATATTTATGAAAATTGTTTTGTCTGTGAGTGAATTTGAGGGTACGTATGAGAGTGTATGTAGTTATGTGATAGTTGAATGTGTGAGCGTATGAACATGTCAGTGTGTGTGAACGTGCTTATATTTGCATTCGAAGAAAATGTTGTATAGAAAAACAATGAGTTTACTAACCTTTACTAACCTTGACCGACGTCCAAGCTAAGCAAAGCCTTTGACCTTGTCAGCCAATAAATCAATTTCAATCTAAGCTAAGATTCAGTTGAGCTACTACGAAATTCGAAAATCGAAGCAGAACAACTGACTGTAAGACACATAGGCATTTATTTATTTATTCTATATTCAAGCCATGTACATTATAATAAGGATGATACATTGGTAAAAGTCAGTCCTGCCTTGTCTGAACACACAATATTTAAAAAAAACTAAAAATCTAAGGTTGTCAAAGTAGATCATGGAACAAATTAAATTAAGTTTTAATCATATATTGATACTATTATAATGAATTTATTGATATTACTAGCTTTTGCCCGCGGCTTCGCCCGCGCGGAATTCGGTTATCGTGCGCTGTTCCCTCGGGAACTGTGCATTTTTCCGGGATATAAAGTAGCCTATATAACTCTCGCCCATAAACTAAATCTATCTAGTCGATTCATCGCTCCGTTTCGACGTGAAAGACGGACTGACATACAAACACACACACTATCGCATTTACATTATTAGTATGGATCCTGTTCGTGTGTTTTAATTTAATTATTTAATTAAATTACCTTTGTCAAATATGTGTAATAATTATATTTATTCAATGATGAGATCTTTACAGTATAATGATTATTTTGATTTTAAATTACTTTACTCTTCATCTTTTAAAAACTTGTTGATTGAATAAAATATGTTTTCTAATAGGAAATGTCTTTAAATTATTTTTGAGTACATAAATTTTACACGCATGTATAAATCTGATGACAATGCAATATTATTATAGCATGGAGTTGATCTGACGATAAAGCTAGCGGGTGATCATAGGAACTCTGTGATAAACGACACGACCGCATCGAATTTGGACTCGTTTGTCGTCTTGAGGAGTATACTTTGGTAACCAGTGGCATAAAGTACAGTCAGCAAAAAAAAAATATTAGAAGAATTTTAAGAAAAACTTTTGCTGAACTGTTTACGGAACCCTTCATGTACGAGTCCGACTCGCACTTGACCATTTTTAAAAATTATTTTACTCTACCTCTTTGACTGCATGGTTAACATAATATTATAAACTCATTCAAAATTACAATTGAACTAGTTTGCTGATGTCGTTAGGAACTCGAAACAGAAGATCGGTCTTCTTTTTTCTTTCTCATAATGAATCTTCAGGAAAACGAAGAAAACCGACGAGTCATAGCGGCACCAACATTATGATTGTACTTCACAGCTTTATGGAATTAGCAGTCTCCAATTTCCCCAAGTAAAGCCGTGGATGGACGGACGAATACGGCAAAACCATAAGGGTTCCATTTAGAACTACAGAACCACGAACACTGGGATTTCCTCACTTTATTTCGTACGAGCAATTTAAACTGAAGTGTGTAAAAGCTTTTAAATAATAAATGAGTTTAAACCGCAAAATGGGGTCTCTGGAAATGGCAGGTTTGCACTAAATGGTCCCCTTATCTGCCCTTAGTAGCCTTTTGGTCAATAAATATGTTATTTAAGTTGCAAAACTTAAGCATTGATGGATGGATTGTTAAGCTTTTATTATACTTGTAATGTGTCTATTTTTATTAATGTTTAATGTATGTGCGGGTCAAATCATGCAAGTTATATTCGACCCACTTCTAGGGGTCTGATTGTCTTTAAATTTGGCATACTTATGTAAATTGCGTGACAATACAATGATCTGGTAATGACATCCTGGTAGTCCCACCAGGATCGTCTCCGCAGGACGGAACTCTTCAACGGTTAATGGCATCGACTTGAAATATGGTATTCAAATGTAGTTTGGGTGACAGCAAAAAAAACTTAAGTTAAAAATGAAATTTTTACCAAAAACTTTTCTTTCTCATTTCTATTTCTAACTAGTTTTGGCCACGACTAGATCTGCGAGGATTTTTGAAGCTATATAGCGGAAATAATGCTTTCATCTGGAATAGAAAGTATTGAATAATTCAGGTTATAAAATATCTGCGTGCCGAATTTAATTCAAATCCGCAAACCAGTTTTTGCGTGATATAGTCACATACATACAGGGCTCCAATCATTGAAATATTAAAAATGTACACGTTTGTAATATTAGTCGCTTTACTAATAAACACAGACCTTAAAAACAGGACTATTGCGAGTTACAATACATATCGAGATAAACTCGATTTAAGACGAGTTATCCGGTTTAATTGCATTAAATATGGGTTTACAATCGGTTTGCCAAAAACAGAAAATGTGGCGTTTAAAAAAACGATTCATCTGGTTCTAATGGCCGAAAAAAGTTAAGCCGAATGCCAAACACCCATGCCCTTTCCCATCCGCAATTCCAAAGTAACAGTGCAATAAAAGGGCCGTAAAGATTTGCTGGCAGGGAAAATTACATCACCAGTTCCGTGTGCAACCTGTATAGTTTAATTGCGGAGTTAAACATCCTGTATTCGCTGCGGGCTCTTAAATAGCCGAAGAATCACACCTTTATTACTTAAATATTTTATGCGTGTTTAAATATTTTTTGCAGGTGGTAGTACCTTGTGCAAGGTCCGCCCGGATTGCTATCACCAGCATCTTGCTCGCTAATCCTGCCGTGAAGCAACAGTGCTTGCACTGTTGTGTTTCGGCGTGGAGAGTAAGACAGCCGGTGAAATTACTAGCACTTGAGGTATCCCATCTTAGGCCTCTAGGTTGGCAACGCATCTACAATACCCCTGGTGGTAATCTCTTACCATCAGGAGACCCATTTCCTCGTTTGCCATCCAGTCATATTATAGGTTTGATTTTTGACACAATGTAGCGATGAAATTTCAAACCGTCAGAGCCTCAGAGCCAACAAAGTTGCGGACGCTAGGTGGGGCTGATGTCGTGCACAGAGCCAATACGTCTGTGAAATAGATGCAGAAATTATTCAGTCGCTGATTTGATAATAGATTCAGCACGCCTCCAATAAACACAGAGTAATTCTAGCATACACGTATCACAGCCTACAAGTAACTATTGCATAATGCAACGATGTTGTGGTTATGTTCACACGAATGTCTAAGTCGTCCGTTACAGTGTGTTAATTGTTCCGGTTGGTAAGATAACTGTTGGGGGAGAAAAATTCTCGCGTGGCGACCACGAACCGGAAGACTAAGCGTTGGCAGGCATCCCACTAGGTGGACTGACGACATCGTGAGAATTGCGGGCAACCGTTGGATGCAAGTGGCGAGTTGTCGTTCATTGTGGCGTTCTAAGGGGGAGGCCTTTGTTCAGCAGTGGACGTCTTCCGGCTGATGATGATGGTGATCCTTGTAAATGTTTTCCGGGATTTTAAATTGTGGTTAAAACTTTTTTTCTACATTGATCGATGTTCAAAGTGTACCGCGTCAAAGGCATGACTACAAACTTTCTGTTTTCATAGTTTCCTCAGCTTTCTTAGTTTAAAAAAAGGGCCAAGTACGAGTCGGTCTCGCGCACAAAGGGTTCCGTACCATTATCTATACAACATTAGACACTAGCAAAAAAAACACGTTTGTAGTATGGGAGCTCCCCTGAAATATTTATTTTATTCTGTTTTTAGTATTTCAAACTCAAACTCACAACATTGTTGTCCGTGATTCTCACTCATGACACAAAAACACCTATTATTAACGTTTACGTTACAGTTGCCGTCACGTAGACGACGAGCGAGACGACGATAAATTTTGAAATTTGTATGGCAGCGCAGAAAGCATACAAATTTTAATTCTCGTCTCGCCTCGCCGGTGGAAAATTACCATTAGCGGCCGCAGTTATAAATCTGCGAAAATTTCAACTGTCTAGCTGTCTCGGTTCATGAGATACATCCTAATGACAGACGGACGGACGGACGGACAGCGAAGTCTTATTAATAGGGTTTCCGTTTTTACCCTTTGGGTACGGAAACCTAAAAAATATGATGGGACAATTGACACCAATTGAGCTAGCCCCAAACTAAGCAAAGCTTGTAACTACTATGGAAATAGGCAACGAATAAACATACTCATAAAGAAAAATACATACTTTTCATACGTATTAAACATCCAAAACCCGAGAACAATCATTCTTATTATTCATACAAATATTTGCCCCGACCGGGAATGGAACCCGGGACCTCAAACTTCATACTTAGGTTCTCTAACCGCTGGGCTATCCGGTCGTCAATTTCGGATATTATTTCAACATTTTTTTAAATATTTACTCAATGAATAATTTGTGCTTTATAAAGTATAATTTGGCCATGATTCTTAGTGTTCATTTGGTCTTAATATAGTACGCGAGGCTTCACGAATAGAAACTATAAAGTTCAAACGTATTTTCTACAGGTCCTTCTAAGGAACCCGCAGTGCGTTAGCCTGATTTCCACTAAGCCAGTTCTTGGTGAAAAAATAACAATAACACAGAAATGCAATTCTAAAAAAATATATAACTTATCCTTTCAGCTTTGTCGTGCCGGATAAAAAAAAGAAATACATTTATTGCATAAATGGTGTTGAAATAAAATCCGCACGCCACACGTGCCATACAATCTGCATAGTCAAATGATATTGTTAAAAATTCCACTTTACCGTCCACCTGTACCAACAAAGTTTATGTAAGTGAAAAGTACAGTCGGGGAACAAAGTGCAAAAACGTTCCGCCATTTACCACGCCTGATAGGGTTGTCACTTTATCAGGATGCAGTAAGAATTTCGTATTTTTGCCAATAGGAACTAATTGCCTAATTTTATTATGAATACGGCATGGAGGATATTTATCATCATTGCCAAAAGCATCTTTGACTGTGCACTCGTCTGTATGACTGTTACATGGCTATATTTTTTAACTAAGTACCTATATCTATTAGGTAAACATTTTGAATTACGTGTAACAAATTATTTACCACAAATGAAATAAAAGAAATTAGAAATTAATGGCGGTTATGCCAGTTTTAGCAAGCCGTGGTGGCCTAGTGGTTTGACCTATCGCCTCTCAAGCAGAGGGTCCTGGGTTCAAACCCCGGCTCGCACCTCTGAGTTTTTCGAAATTCATGTGCGGAATTACATTTGAAATTTACCACGAGCTTTGCGGCGAAGGAAAACACCGTGAGGAAACCTGCACAAACCTGCGAAGCAATTCAATGGTGCGTGTGAAGTTCCCAATCCGCACTGGGCCTGCGTGGGAACTACGGCCCAAGCCCTCTTGTTCTGAGAGGAGGCCTGTGCCCAGCAGTGAGACGTATATAGGCTGGGATGATGATGCCAGTTTTGGCACCAAATTGGGATGAAAGGCGATATTAAGATATTCAATAATAATATCTATTTTATAAAAAAATGGCAACTTGTGATTTGTCGTTCATTACGTCGTTCTTAGGCCTTTTTTCAGCTGTGAATGTCTTCCGGCTGATAATTGAAACAAAAATATCACTCTTCTCTCTCTTCTCGATGTCATCGAACTCTCGATTTCATGATAATATGATCTCGATCATAATAACGATGATCTTATTGTTACAATCATCATAATCAGCCAGAAGCCGTCCACTGCTGAACAAAGAACTCCCCTTAGAACGCCACAATGAACGACAACTCGCCATTTGCATCCACCGGTTACCCGCAATTCTCACGATGTCGTCTGTCCACCTAGTACAATATGGTGTTAAAGTGGAAGCGACAACCCTAGCTGCGTTTTAAACGCGTGCATTTATAATTCGAGTGCCGTAGAGTTAAATTTAGACGACAGTACCGTTAAAAGAACCCTATATTTTTTTAACCGAATTCAGGGTTGTCGTCAGGTCGGAATTTTACCTGCGCTGTATTGGCCTAATTAGATGTGGTTTTAGGGGAGTTT
Organism: Choristoneura fumiferana; assembly: GCF_025370935.1. Classification (NCBI taxonomy): domain Eukaryota; kingdom Metazoa; phylum Arthropoda; class Insecta; order Lepidoptera; family Tortricidae; genus Choristoneura; species Choristoneura fumiferana. The sequence goes on from NC_133496.1 coordinate 270,897, forward strand.
TGTGGATGACATCTGACTGCAAACCTTTTCATGATTTTTTTTCGACTGGATGGCAAACGAGCAGGTGGGTCTCCTGATTGTAAAAGATCACCACTGCCCATAGCCACCTGCAACACGCGTGCACACGTGCAGGCGTTGCCAACCTAGAGGCCTAAGATGGGATACCTAAAGTGCCAGTAATTTCACCGGCTGTCTTACTCTCCACGCTACACTACAGTGCAAGCACTGCTGTTTCACGGCAGGATGAGCGAGCAAGATGGTGGTAGCAATCCGGGCGGACCTTGCCTGCTATAATGAAATCATCATTATCATCAGCCTACAGCAGTCCACTGCTGGGCATAGGCCCCAACCATGGCGCGCCACAACACTGTCTTCAGCCCCTTGCATCCATCCGCCGCCAGCGATTTTCTTAAGAGAAGTTTCCCTGCCGGCCGCGCGGCCGCGGTAGGTATTCGTTTAAGATATTGCTGTCTTTATCGCTCGTGACATAAGCGCTCGCAGCCCCCCCCCCCCATGTTCCCTCATGCCTTCTGCAACGACGTCCGTAATTTATATCGAGATAGCTGTAGGCTTTTCAAGATTTGGGCGGTTGAATTTTGGGTTTCGTTTTCCTCATATTATACTTTATTAGTCTGTAATTCTCGTGCGAAGTGGACATCTTTTTTTGTCAACTTTTGAGCTCCTATAATTCTGATATTACACATTTATATGAAAATGTGAAAAAACGCAGGCATAGATAATTACGTTTGTATGGAGAATGGAACGAAGAGACTTCACTTAAGGTCGTCCGTCTACCGTTCCTCAGACAGAAGGGTCCGACTGTCGCAGGACTGATGAACGGTGGAGCAGACGAGTTCTCAAAAAGCACGGACGGGAAAACTTAGTGTAGGACGTCCTGAGGCATAATGGAATCAAGGCAGTATTATTCTTTATTGTAAACGATTTATAAGTGAAGCACATGAGTCGGGCATTAGTTGTTGAGGTATGCCCGACATGTTTCGAAACAAACCGCGGTTTCTGTTCAGTGATCTCGAATAGAAATGCAATCAATTGAACTGGCTTTCCGTTCGAGCTCAACTTGAAAAGAAACTAGGGAAATAGTTCGAAACATGTCTATCACTCATATTCTCCACTCACCTTAATCTAGTAAAGGCTGACCAGAATTATAAAAAACCTCGCCATTATTGCGGAAAATTAATAGAACTCATTTCTTGCACTGGTAACAGTAAATTCAAATGTCATCTCTGTCTATATTGCTGTCAAAGTTTAACATTGTTACCTACATGTACCTGTTTTCCGTGTCGCTCACTATTTCTGGTGTACAATAAAGAGTAATTGTATTGTATTGTATTGTTTACGTGCGGTATTTTAAAGTGTTATTTTGTGATTTTGTGCGTTAAAATGCCGAAGATTATCCATAGCCCTGAAGGAAAATAATTCACAATGTATAAAATAATGTAAATGTAATAAAACGTAGAAGTGCTGCCCTCTCGTCAGGTTTTTTATATTCCTGGTCAGCCTATACCTAATTATATCTGTGTCAATTCACAGAATTTCATAAGTGAAGCAAACTGCTTCTACCTTAATCTGAAAATGCATTTTTTATTATATTTTTTTATTTGACTGGATGGCAAACGAGCAAGTGGGTCTCCTGATGGTAAGAGATCACCACCGCCCATAAACATCTGCAACACCAGGGGTATTGCAGATGCGTTGCCAACCTAGAGGCCTAAGATGGAATACCTCAAGTGCCAGTTATTTCACCGGCTGTCTTACTCTCCACGCCGAAACACAACAGTGCAAGCACTGCTGCTTTACGGCAGGATTAGCGAGCAAGATGGTGGTAGCAATCCGGGCGGACCTTGCACAAGGTCCTACCACCTGCCAAATTGTATTACGGAAATCAGTAAACAGCTGAACCACTTTAGATGAAAATGAAGATACTGAATTTCCGGAAAATCACATATTACACTTTTACACTTATATTTTCACGGGATTTGAATGTACGTTGTATGCATGTTAACTACCGGAATCTCAACGATTACGTGTAGAAACATGAAATTTGGCGTATGAATTCTTCAAAAAACATAAATGAAGACCATGCAATTATCATGGGAGTAAAAAGAAAATGATAAATTATTGACCAAGAGTTGATGCCAGCAAAGTCGCGAGTAAAAGCTAATTTTATATACCTAATCGACCGCCTAAAAATCAGCGCAATAAAAACAATATACAATTTCCATTCAGCCAGTTCAACATTCTTTTGATAATTTCAATTTATAACACGAAATATTTGCTTCCGCTTTCAATTCTAAATCTCCATTGTATCTCCCAAATACGTCGACAGGTTTTCTTTACGACAAACAAAATATTACGCAAACAGTACATTATTCACCATTCCTATTCAAAAACCTAAAACCAATTTGCTCCCCTTCATATAAATCATAATAATTTGAGATTGGATTGTATTTGTCCGTAAATGTTCTTATTTTTGTATGAGCGGTATGAAACATGCATCAATCATGACATCAGTGATGTATAGTGACGTATACTGACATAACTGACACTTACGCCGTTACGAGTATATGTAAGTATATTAAGGATAAATGAGCGTTGGGATCGAGGTTGTTTTATGTCTTTTCGTTACGATTGGTATAAGAAATTACGGCCCCAAAAAGTCGTATAAAATGCTAGTATGATGAAAAGAAGGTTTGAAACTGAATTATGGACGTTATTATTTATTTTAGATATAACAAGGTCATTCAACTATACATATGCGATGAATTTTCTTAAAACTTTCAGTTTTTATACGTAAACTCAACGCATAATAAAAAAAAATATTACTTACATTATTATTATAACGGAGTTTGCAAGAATGTTCGTTACTTACCGATTAATAAGTACTTACCGATATAACTCGAGATCCATTAGGTCCCATCACTAAACGAGTCTCTGGTGTTACGTTACATGCATATTACGTTTCTTCACTCTGATTTGAATTTTATTAATTTATTATAAAAATCTATTATGATTCAGGCTACAACTGAAATATATTTAAACCGCAGCAACTTTTTTTGAGTAGGTATACCTAGTGGAATTCACGAAGACGCGTGATTTTGTCAAAATTAGACATTACTGACATTGTAATAAGAACCAAAAGCCGTGGTGGCAGAGTGGTTTGACCTATGGCCTCTCAAGCAGAGCATCGTGGGTTCAAACCCCGGCTCGCACCTCTGAGTTTTTCGAAATTCATGTGCGGAATTACATTTGAAATTTACCACGAGACGGTGAAGGAAAACATCGTGAGGAAACCTGCACAAACCTGCGAAGCAATTCAATGGTGTGTGTGAAGTTCCCAATCCGCACTGGGCCCGCGTGGGAACTACTGCCCAAGCCCTCTCATTCTGAGGGGAGGCCTGTGCCCTGCAGTGGGACGTATATAGGCTGGGATGATGATGATGATGATGAATAAGAACCACGACACGCGTCATCGTGAATGACTCTACCTATAAAACGAAACGGTGCATCAAGTTTAGTGCCACCCGCACCATGCTAGAATGAAAGCATGCACTGTAACGTGCAAAGTGGCTACCATTATAAAAGAAATGTATTTAAGTTAGCCCAACTTTACCAATGTGTTATGAATAAAATTGTTAAATTAAAAAAAAGCCTGAGCCAATATATTTTAATAAAATAAACGTTTAGCTATATCCCACTAAGATTCTTCGCCAAGCTCGCAAAAGGCACTCTAGTAAACTAATAACTCCATTTTCTTATTACATAACAGAAATTCCGGGTAACTGGGACCAAAACAGTAACGTATAAAGACAATGCCAAATTTATTTTCCCTTCGTATTATATAATATAGGAAGCCAGCAAGAATTAGAGCAACGAATATAGGGATTATATGCGGTTGTCCATTTCGAAAATGTGTCGGACGTCAAAGCCAGTTGCTATTTAGGTCGGCCATTTTGTTTGAGTTCCGTGTTATAAAGTGGACCAATGAGAGAAAGCGTTGGGGTTTACAGTGAAGTTTTTATTCGTTATTCTTCGCTTCAAAAGTTATTGTAAAAAGTTATTAGTAGTTAAAGTTGGACATGTCTAGCCAATGAATACCGAGCTTTAAAGCCATGGAATGGGATTTATGGAGATAGATATATGATATATAGAAACTGAGGTCTATTTCAGAAAATTACATATACAATACAATAAAATATTTTCACGTATCAGTTGAACAACCAAATTAGTCTAGTAGTTAGTGAGCCTAACAATATCTGGAGGTCCTGGGTTTGTTCATTCCAATTTAATTGTGACAAGGTACTAAAATGTAACGAACGTATATTCTGGTTTTTTTATGCAAAATTTCAAATGTGAATTTACGACAGAAAGTTATTAAATTTGCAGACATACCAGTATCTTTGACTTTGACCATATAAGCTGTGCTTTATTTGGAGCTAAGTATTTATTTTATTTAATTAATTCTTTAGCTATTTAATTTTCTAAGTACCTACTTCCAGTCGATTTATAATTATGCGCAAAAATGGGTTTCCATTTTTCGTTTCCTTATTGATTGCTCCTCTCTATCATTGAGTGAGTGGTTGACTGGCAGAGATCCCTTCAGAGATAAGGCCGCCATTTGCACTTTTCTATATAGTACCTGTATTTTGTATTTTCGTTTTTTAACTAGTGTTTATCCACGGCTTCGCACACGTAAATAATTAGATCCAGCAATTCAAATTTCGGGATTTTAAAAATTCCCGTGGGAATTCCCGAAAATTAAATCGTGATTTTCATTGACATTACATTAAAAACAATCATGTCAAAGTTCATGACTCTAAGCCCAGCGGTTGTTGTTTCGAGATTTTATCCCTATCCCGTGGAAATATCGGAATCAAAATAGGTAGCCTTTGTTTTATTCCAGATGTCCAGCTATCTACATACCAAATTCAATTCAAATCCGTTCAGCCGTTTCAGCGTGAAGGAGTAACAAACATACTCACTCACTCACAAACTTTCGCATTTATAATATATATATATATAATAATAGTAATATCTTTTTACTCTCTCTTATTTAATATTTTGTATGTAGATACCCGTGGTCAAGCAGAGGATCGTTGGGTTCAAACCCCGGCTCGCACCTCTGAGTTTTTCCAAATTCATGTGCGGAATTACATTTGTCATTTACCACGAGCTTTACGGTGAAGGCAAACATCGTAAGGAAACCTACACAAACCTGCCAAGCAATTCAATGGTGTGTGTGAAGTTCCCAATCCGCACTGGGCCCGCGTGGGAGCTACTGCCCAAGCCCTCTCATTCTGAGAGGAGGCCTGTGCGCTGCAGTGGGACATATGTATATAAGGCGGGGATGATGATGATGATGTAGATAACAAACAAACAAACGATCAACCACCCTGCTCAACTCTAAAAACTGCAATAAACAGCGTCTGGAACAAAACGACCGTGACAAGGACGGAAATCTATTCCGAATTCCTTTTTGTGTCGGCCCCAATGCGAAAACTGTCCAGACGAATGTGCGCCATCGATAAGTTGTCTCGAAAGGCTGTGATCGGAGCTTAGAGCTTTAATACAACAGGAGATGCCTTACAATGAAAGTACACAGGGGCGACTAGTAAGCCGTGAAAATAAATATTTTTAAGTTCAATATCTGAAGTAAGGGATCGGAATTATTTCCATTGTTTTGGAATTCTTTGTTACGTTACGGTATTTGACTATATTTTATTTATTTTACAAATTAAAACTTGTCGATACCTGTTATCGAACAGAAAAACAATTTTTAAACTACCTTTACATATAACAGAATTACAAAGGTTGGTTTGAAATTCAAGATCTGACAGAGAAAGCCATAGGTACTTGCATGTGTTGTAATCACAAGCAATCACAACCAAACGTCAAACGTACCTCACGATTATCATCAGGAGACCCACTTGCTCGTTTGCCATCCAGTTGAATAAAAAGAAAAAAAACAGGAAATTTCGGTTGTGTGTGTTTTATGTTGGTATGCAATAAAGTTATTGTAAGTGATGGTAAGTGGAGATGAATCCAAAGAAGTAGCTCACTAGTTCAGCAAACAGGCTTTTTACTCCAGCCTTTGCCATTCTGTATGCCTATTCCACACTAGGTCCACCTGGGAACTACAAACCTTTCATTTTGCCGTGAACAGTGGCTCGTGAATAGACCGGAAATGATGATGATGATTTCATGGGACTTTCTCTGTCGGCTATAATGCGAAAACTGTCAAGATGAAAGTGCGTTAAGTTGTCTAGAGGAAGTGTCGGACCTTACATCAGTTAAACAACTGGAGAATGACCACTTTCCCAAAAGTATCAGTACACGACTTTACTAGCTAGGCAACTTGCAGTTAAATAGAAATTAGAGAAGAAACTTCCCAAAAGTAACGTTATTGTCGTTTTATGAATATTGTAGGAACACCCGTGTAAAAAATGTTTAAGATTTTCTCAACAAGCTCTTTCATTTAACATGATATACCATAAAATTTGCATTTTTTTAAATTTTCCAATTTATTCACTTAAAGTGCCCACCATGATTTTAATTCCTTTATTTGCTTTAAACGTTCGTATTCGAATCGTTGAGATAAATATGTGTATTAACTCGATTGCTTCAGTCTTTTAGAAACAAATTTGATGAGACAGACAAATAAACACATGAGAATCCATAAGGGTTCAGATTGTTTTCTTCAGAGATACAAAACTCTGTTTACGTAATTGAGTATTTCTCAAAAAAATTACCCGTCAGGAAATTGAGAAGAAATCTTTTTGTCAACAAATTATTAACACTAAGGACGAGATCATAAAAAATAAACTGCATAAAACATCCAAAATTTCTTTACGTCAGGAAAACGGGAAAACGGCACTAAATCTTGAGAGGAAAAAATCTTAATTTTGTAACTACATCGAAATTCTATTGGATCCAACAATAAAGATTATCTGACTTTTTATTACCTTTACCACAAGATTTTTTATGTATTAAAACACAATATTACTTATTTTTTGTGTTGAAATAGCGTCAAGAAATATATATATATTTTTAATTAGTGGACAACTGAAAATAGACAACTTTTTGAGAAATAGTTAATTATTATCTAATTTTCTCCAAATCAGTTTGTACTAGCGTGAAAGAGTTACACTCGCATAAACTTTCACATTTTAAATTAATAGTTAAGTAAGTTTTCAGTTGTGAAAATATGATAAGCAAATGCAAACCCTCGTAATAAAGGTGTCAGTCTCATGTCGTCTCTCGTTGGTTTAATGCTCGATGAAGGCGCGATCGGACTCTCGCTTTATATTGGAGTGTTTCCTTTCAGGGTCCTACTCTGGTTTTTATGCCGACCGTTGATGTTGTTTTATTATAAATATATATTGTAGTGACTTTATGATTTATGTGCCGGGCCAGCTGACGCGATTTCGTTGTGAGACTATGAATGCCAGCGTATGTTACTATTAGAACTTATTTTATCTCATCTTGACCTATATTGCCCTCTTAAAGCAAAAGGTGGTATTTACATTTTTTTGACCTATTTATACCATTGTGTAGCTTAAGGCATTCTGCATACTAAAGTATATATTTTTGAGATACCGCCTTTTGCCAGGATAGCAATTTACTATGCAGACGAAGTTCCAGTCCAGATCCATTATTATGCTGTGTTCGTTCATAATATATTATTTTTATTTATTCCGAAAACAAAGAGAATATGATGTGATAACATTACAGTCCAAGTGGAAGCCGTGGTGGCCTAGTGGTTTGACCTATCGCCTCTCAAGCAGAGGGTCGTGGGTTTGAACCCCGGCTCGCACCTCTGAGTTTTTCGGAATTCATGTGCGGAATTACATTTGAAATTTACCACGAGCTTTGCGGTGAAGGAAAACATCGTGAGGAAACCTGCACGAACCTCCGAAGCGATTCAATGGTGCGTGCGAAGTTCCCAATCCGCACTGGGCCCGCGTGGGAACTACGGCCCAAGCCATCTTGTTCTGAGAGGAGGCCTGTGCCCAGCAGTGGGACGTATATAGGCTGGGATGATGATGATGATGATGAACATTACAGTCCGATTCCCTTGTATCTTGGACGTAACTCTAACTCGATTTCTATATGAATATAATTAGCAAATCAAATCCGGCCTTGTTTGGGCCGAATCTTATTAAACTCAGTTTCAAGTTTGGCTAATAACGTTATAGCTTGAGTTTGCATATAGTTTGGGATGTTCGGTCACCATACAAACATGGCTTGTTTAACATTCATAAAGCTGGCAGCACCACATTTTGGTGGGATGTGGGAGGTGGCTGTCAGTTTTATCAAAATCAAATATTTTTGCCTGATTGGGATAGTAAGGCAAAAATAGTGATAAAACTACAGATTCTGCTAATGTTAATGATTCAATAGTTTTGGTTCGCCCGTATGTGCTTGGCAGTGTACTCAGGAAAATACGCAGGAAGTATTGCTATTGCGTGAAAAGGCATCAATGGACTGGCCATGTTTTCTTCGTTGTGCAACAAAATGCATATTTATAAGTAGTTTTGTTCTCTCTTATTGTCATTTCACACGTTTTTTGAACACCGTCATCATCACTAAATTCAAAATTCTAATTCAAATCATTTATTCGGTAAATAGGCCGCAATGGGCACTTTTACACGTCATTTTTTAAACTACCAGCGCTTTCGGAAAGACCATCATTGCCAAGGAGAATGCGCCGCAAGAAACTTGGCAGAAAGTATTTTTTTTCATAATAATATAATTACAAATAAAATACTTAAAAACTCTAATATACAGTTAAAGAAAAAAAACAAAATAAATAAAATAAAATAAATAAATATCACGGGACAATTCACACCAATTGACCTAGTCCCAAAGTAAGCTTAGCAAAGTTTGTGTTATGGGTACTAAGCAACGGATAAATATAATTATATAGATATAGATACATACTTAAATACATATTAAACACCCAAGACCCGAGAGCAAACATTCGTATTTTTCATACAAATATCTGCCCCGACACGGGAATCGAACCCGGGACCTCAAGCTTCGTAGTCAGGTTCTCTAACCACTAGCCCATCTGGTCGTCTAAACTTATTTGCTTAGTTTTTATTTTAAATTTTTTTAGGTTAGAAAAATCAAAGTGCCTATTTAGGGTAAATAAATAATAATAATACAGGGATATATTACAAAATCCTAGGTGAAAGACGTCCACTGCTGAACAGTAAAAGCCATCCCCCTTAACCACAATGAACAACTAGCCACTAGCATCCCCGGGGGTCCACCACAACTCTCACGATGTCATCGGTCCACCTGGTAGGAGGCCTGCCAACGCTTCGTCTTCCGGTTCGTGGTCGCCACTCGAGGACTTTTCTCCCCCAGTGATTATCTGTTCTTACGGTACATACGAGTATTATAGTCAGTAATGACATTGATGTTAATAATCCTAATCTTAATTAAATGAAAAACTGTTAGAATATAATTAAAGCTATTAAATAACTCACTAACGTCGAACATGATATAACTCATCATCATCATCATCATCATCCCAGCCTATTTACGTCCCATTGCTGGGCACAGGCTTCCTCTCAGAAAAAGACCATTAATCTGCTTCGCAGGTTTGTGCAGGTTTCCTCACAATGTTTTCCTTCACCGCAAAGCTCGTGGTAAATTTCAAATGTAATTCCGCACATGAATTTGGAAAAACTCAGAGGTGCCAGCCGGGGTTTGAACCCACGACCCTCTGCTTGAGAGCCGATAGGTCAAACCACTAGGCCACCACTGCTTCTTCGGATTTAATTACATTCGTGGATAGTTAACCTGTAATTTTGAATTCCACTGAATAAAGCTGATATTTTAATTTAAACCAGTATATCAACGAATTGACAAATCCGTGGCCACGGGCAACATATATTATATCGCTGGGTGCTATCAATCTTCCATTGTGGAGATATTACGGACGGTTCCGCAGAAATATGATTTGGGATCGTGAATCGTTGGACAGATTTTTTTCTGTGGTCCCGTAACGATCATTGTGGATTTAAAGTTTTACTGGAAAGGGAAGTTTGACTTTCACTCTCCTTTGTCCAGTCGAGTTCTTAAACTTGTGAGCAAAAATTTAATCACAATATTTGAACACGCTTCTACGCCGTTAACAATAGAGTCGTGTTCAGATATTTTTGATCAAATTTTTGGTCACAAATTTACGAACTCGACTGTACCGTCATCGACCTGTACACGTCCCACTACTAAGCACAGGTCTCTATTCAGATTAAAAATAATTGAGTTACAGTTCCCATGCAGGTCCACGTTATTTTAAAACTTCCACCGTTGCCTTGTAGCTCAATCTACTGATTTACTTAAATAATCTGACTGGACGCAAAGTCACGTTTTAAACTTTCGTTCCGTTAAACATTCATCCCGACGCCGACACTTATTAATAACAGAATTCCACGAAGATGAAAGCTTATACCCATTGAAATTCTTATGCTTTTTTATTTCAACTGCTTCACGTACCATTCTTGAGTAAAAATGACGTTCCGTAGACAGAATTTTGGGATTGTGAAGCTCAATCCAGTGGTTGGCCCTGACTCCAACAAATGCTCGCTATGGCTGACGTTGTTTGCTGAAATGTCGAGGTAAATATTACTTGTGTAATAATAGCGTGATAAGTCCCGTTTGTGGTATTTTGACTATGGACGCAAAGTCATGTCTACAGTAAAATGGCGACATTATGGAAATGAAATAATAATGAACTGTTTGAGATTCAAATGAACAAGATTTATTGTTTTTAAACTTTCGAGGTCTTTATTTATAATTACCTAAATTCGTGGGTCCACTGATGCTTAACCAATACGTCAAAATCAAACCGAGCTTTATTACATGATTTAACGCCAGAATTGCTAGGAATTATTCAAGCGGCGCACTAAAGTCATGTAAATAAATTCCTTTTTTATTTAAATAGAAGTTTAGCTCGACATGTTTCGGGCTAATCCATAGGCTCCATAGCCCTTCGTCTTCGGAGCAACGCGACTCAGCGGCTGCTGCAACACGCGCACTGCGCGCCACCGCTCTGCTCGCGCGACAGCTCGGCTTTTTTGTTGACTTTACTTTTTGACAATCGCACTACATTTTCGTACCAAATTTCAAGACGATGCCATTAACCGTTGAGAATTTCCGTCCGGCGTAGACGATCCTTACTGACCAGAATTTCACTAACAGATTAATACATTGTCACAGGAATTACATAAATTGCACGTAAGTTAACTCACTGAAAGTGAACCATAATTAACTTACATGACCCGACAACAACAATCTGGACAACAGGACAAGCTAAATATAATCTTGTACAAATGTAGACTAGTGTAGGTATGTAGCGTAGTGTAGTGTGTGCAGGTGTGAGTGTAGTGTAGGCTGTTGTATTTAGTGTGTGTTGTAAAATGAGTGAGTCTCACGGTAGTTTCATGTTCATTACCGCTCAAAGTCGTAAAATGTCCAGGTGCCCAGGTCGTAGAATGTCCAGGTAGTACAATGTCAAGTTCGTAAAATAACCAGATAGTAGAACGTCAAGGTCGTAAAATAACCAGGTAGTAGAATGTCAAGGTCGTAAAATAACCAGGTAGTAGAATGTCAAGGTCGTAAAATAACCAAGTAGTAGAATGTCAAGATCGTAAAATAACCAAGTAGTAGAATGTCAAGATCGTAACATAACCAAGTAGTAGAATGTCAAGATCGTAACATAACCAAGTAGTAGAATGTCAAGGTCGTAAAATAACCAAGTAGTAGAATGTCAAGATCGTAAAATAACCAAGTAGTAGAATGTCAAGATCGTAAAATAACCAAGTAGTAGAATGTCAAGATCGTAACATAACCAGGTAGTTAAATGCCAGGTTGTAAATTGATATTAATAGTACATAGTACGAGCGAAAATTTACAAATGTAGTACTTCTAGTATTCTGGCATCCAGGCCGCCATATGCCGTACCCTGATTCAGGCAGGAAGTATTACGGAATATCACCGTCCGTGGTATTTGTTACGACTCTTTAGCTTTTTGCTTGCCGTACATTTGGTCCAATTGATTCTGGTTTAGGCATCAATTGCTCGGCCATATTGCTCGAGGCTAAACTACTGGGGATACGGTTATGCCTTTTACCCGACTGCGAAGAAGGAGGGTTATGTGTTTTTACCCAACTGCGAAGAAGGAGGGTTATGTGTTTGACGCGTATGTATGTATGTAAGATGTATGTATGTCTATTCTTATGTCCTCTCGTAACTACTCAACGGCTGAACTGATTTTGATAAATGATACGTCATTGAATTCGTCTTAATGACGCGAGTGACACTGGGTACATGAAATTCTTAAAAAATCAAAGTTGCAGATTTTTGGCGCCAAATTGTAAGTTTACAAAAAAAAAATATTCAAACCTATCGAGTGGGGTATCAAATGAAAGCTAATAATTAGCCCATTCTAAAAAAATATAGATTATAACCGTTTTAATATACCATTTTCACAGAAAAGTGTGAAATAAAACAATAAATAAATAAATAAATAAATAAATAATAAATAAATAAATTAAAAAAAAACCCCGACTGCCTTAAAAAATACTAAAAAGAAGAAAACAAGTGTAGTGGGCTAGAACTTTGTTAAGTAGCTAACTTAAAGTTTAACAGTCGGGAACCATTTAAATCGTGACGCTCAAAAATTCTTACCTAATGGGTCCCGACTGTTAAAGTGTAAGTTAGCTACTTAACAAAGTTCTAGAGTCATACAATAGAGTTCTAGAGTTATACAATAAAAATATTCTGATTCTAGCCCACTAGACTTGTTTTCTTATTTTTAGTATTTTTTAAGGCAGTCGGGTTTTTCATTTTTTAAATTTATTGTTTTATTTTTCGTCTGGTGTCTATTGAGTCGAGATTATGATGATTGTCCATTCAAGATCATAATACTCGTACATACTTTTAAAATATTCATACACTTATAGGGGCTCCCTAAACCTTTTGACGCTGAATCGGCTTTAGCCGATCAAAAAATCCACTCTTTATGTCCACACAATAAGAGCGAAAAGACGTCGATCTAGAGTTGTGGATAACGCTCATTTTCGAGGCTTAAAGACTCGAGCCCTTAAGACTCCAGAGTCTTAATGACTCGACTATATTTGACAATTAAATTGGCTTATTTTACGCGTATGGATAACAATGATGGTTTCCGTACTTTCCTAAAAACTGTGAAAATTTCCTATGTTACTTTAAATACAATACGGATTTCTTAAAAGTCTGACCAAAAATTCAGGGTATATATCGTCCATACTTCCTGCTTTGCGCTCTTGATTGAACGCAGGGCATACTCCAGATCGACAGCACCAAGGGACTCATGCTGCGAGAGTTTCCCCACCTCTTCTGTTTTACTTTTGCGGATTTATACTTAAACTAGCGCTTACCCACGGCTTCGCACGCGTAAATCATTAGATACAGCAGTTGAATTGAAATTCCGGGATTTTATTAAATTCAAGTGGGAATTCCCTAAAATTACATCGTGGTTTTCATTGGCGTTAAATTAAAACACCCATGCCGAATTTCATGCCTCTAAACCCAGCGGTTGTTATTTCGAGATTTTATCCCTATGCCGTGGAAATATCGGGATAAGAAGTAGCCTATGTGTTATTCCAGATGTCCAGCTATCTACATGCCAAATTTCATGACTCTAAACCCAGTAGTTGTTATTTCGAGATTTTCAAACTCAAACTCAAACTCAAACTCACAACATTTATTGACAAGATAAACACACTACATCACAACAAAAACACAGTAAAAACATAAATAGAAGAAGAGAGAAAAATAAGAGACATTGTGCTGTAGTGTGATGCCAAAAGGACTCAGCTCAGCATGTGCCGTAGCCCTGTAACCAGAGCTGCAGCGCTGGTTTTCAGCTGAACCCCGGTGTGTGCACCCACGTAACTGAACGCGTAAATTTTGCGGGAAAAGAAAAAAAACTTTATGTTATATTATATATATATAAATCATGACAAATATAAGAATTATAAAATACCCTATCACGTGCGAATATCGGATAAAAAGTATTCTATGTTTCAATCCAGGTTATAAACTAACTTTTTGCCAAATTTCATCCAAATTTGTCCAGCTGTTTCAGCGTGAAGAAGTAACAAACAACTCACTCACTCACAATCTCACTCACTTACTCACTCACTCACTCACAAACTTTCACATTTATAATATTACTTAAATAAATACATATTAAATATCCAAAACCCGAGAACAAACATTCCTATTATTCATACAAATTGCTGCCCCGACGAGGAATCCTGTAAGGGTCTTGTTTTTAGAGGTACGGAACTCTATTTCGTGACATACAACTTTCATAATTTTTTTAATACCTTTTTGTTATGCTACGCTACTTTGTCACGAATAAATGATTTCTATTCTATTCTCTTCTATTCTAAAAACACTTTGTTTTTATTAAATTAGTCAGGTCCTAAGCGAGATCTAGCTTTCACTAACGTTATACCAGAATAACGTGACGTCACTTACGTTACCCTCAGTCGCTAGAAGCTACTAGTGTGACCATAGTCTTTACTGGAATTTAGTATAATTCCAAAATAAGCTGCTTTAATAAAAACTAGGTAAGGTAAACGTACGAGTGCTCGACACTGTCCCAATAGTTGGCATCTTTAATCTTATGTCATTAGAAATAGAGGTGTAAGCAGGGTGTCGTTTATTGGGCATTAGCGTGCCGTGCACTAGGACGTTTACCTTAGTGCAAAGAATTTTTGATTTTAATGGAGTCCCAAACTGTTGCACTGTTAAGTAACTACTTAACAAAGTTATAAGATGCTGCACTCACATTCATTTGATCTCCTCGTGGATCGGCAAGCGCAGCGTAGGACGTCCACCAACGAGATGACCAGATGACCTGGTTAATGCCGCGGGTTCATAGTGGATGCTAGCCGCTTCCAACCGAGGCAACTGGAGGTCTATAGGGGAGGCTTATGTCCAACAGTTGACGTCCTATGGCTGATATGATGATGATGATGATGATGATTCATTTGATAGCTATATTGTGACACACGCTTCGAGGATCGAATAATCACCTGCCCAAGCCCAAACAGGGTCTCCATTGGACCACGTGGATGCGATCAGTTGATGAGGCTGGCTCAATTGGTCTCGGCTTGGAAGAGCTGAAAAAAGCCGCGCAAGATCGAGCCAAATGGAAAGCTCTTCTACGAGCCCTATGTCCCTAGTGAGGGATAACAAGATCACATCTTCATCATCATTATATTGTAAGTAACAATAAAAAATACAGCTTTTTACAAGCTTTTATTTAGTTTCACCTGTCCCGTTGTCTGTCTGTCTGTTGTAATCAAATCTTGCAAGTTACATTTAACCAACTTCCAGTAGTCAGATTGACTTGAAATTTGGAATACCTACTTATGTAAATTGCGTGACAATACAATAATCTAGCAGTGACATCCTGGTAGTCTAGCCGGGATCGTCTCCACAGGACGGAACTCTTCAACGTTTAATCGCATCGACTTGAAATTTGGTATGCAAATGTAGTTTGGGTGACAATGCAAGTACAGTCAACAAAAAGTGCAGTCAGCAAAAAAAGCTTGTATTAAAAATTAAAAATTTATGGTTAGATTATTTTTGGTGGAAGCCATATTGAAATGTTAAAAATACCTATTTCACTCCGACAGCTATCGCAAATTCAATGATACCTTTATGTTTAAATCCGCCCAGCCGTTAAGGCTACAGAGGGTGCCGCAGAAATAGACATACATCATCATCATCGATAAAAATAGCCGACATAACTTACCTACTAACCATTGGACACAATGATTTTTCATACAACATTAAACACTCAGACTCCTGGTATTCCAGTCTCAGCCGATCCATAACGCGTGGTCTCACTAGCCGCCAGTAACAGAGTGCGAACGGCTGTGTAGGACAGACGGACAAGTGAATTATGTACTGTTTCGTGCTCTGCGGGTTTTGATACTGAATTTATGTTTAGCTTAGAAAGCGTTGGTAATAAATGGATGACGATTACTTCTCCCTTTGGTAATAGGGTACGTACTTTTTTATGAGTTTCAAAACAAACTATGTACCTATATTATAAATGCCAAAGTAACTTTGTATGACCATTCTGTCGGTTTGGCTGTTCCTTACTCCGTTTGCAGTAAAATTGTTTATTGCTATTACGCGGGAACTGTGCAATTTTGAAGCCGTGGTGGCCGAGTGGTTTGATATATGGCCTCTCAAGCAGAGGGTCGTGGGTTCAAACCCCGGCTCGCACCTCTGAGTTTTTCGGAATTCATGTGCGGAATTACATTTGAAATTTACCACGAGCTTTACGGTGAAGGAAAACATCGTGAGGAAACCTGCACAAACCTGCGAAGCAATTCAATGGTATGTGTGAAGTTCCCAATACGCACTGGGCCCGCGTGGGAACTACTGCCCAAGCCCTCTCATTCTGAGGGGAGGCCTGTGCCCTGCAGTGGGACGTATATAGGCTGGGATGATGATGATGATGTGCAATTTTTGGTAGATAAAAACTATCCTATTCCTTTCCAGGGTCTCAAAATATCGTCATAGCAAATTTCATTTGCATGGTAAAAGTCGCGGGTTCACGTCGGATGCAAGCCGCTTCCAACCGAAGCAACTGAAGGTTTATGGGGGAGGCCTATGTCCAACAGTGGACGTCATATGGCTGATATTATGATGATGATGATGAAATTTCATTTTAATCGGTTCATTTGACGACCAGATGGCCTAGTGGTTAGAGAACCTGACTACGAAGCTTGAGGTCCCGGGTTCGATTCCCGTGTCGGGGCAGATATTTGTATGAAAAATACGAATGTTTGTTCTCGGGTCTTGGGTGTTTACTATGTATTTATGTATGTATCTATCTATATACAATACAATACAAATATTCTTTATTGCACACCATAAAGCAGTACAAAAAACTTATGATATAAACACTAATAACACTACTACACAATTACAACTATTAAACAACACAATTACTACACGATTACACAATACACAATTATTACTATATAATTATATTTATCCGTTGCTTAGTACCCATAACACAAGCTTTGCTAAGCTTACTTTGGGACTAGGTCAATTGGTGTGAATTGTCCCGTGATATTTATTTTATTTATTTAAAATATTAGTATTAACCTATATTTTGACTTACCTTCAAATTTGTTACCTTAATTGGTTGGTTTGTTTTGGTTGGTTTGGAACCGTCAGTGCGCGAGTTCGACGCGCGCTTGGCTTTTTCTATCAGTTCAGTGGACACCCTAAATTTATCGATCCCAGCCGGCAATAAGTCACCCACTAACTGTGGATCAACCGGACCGTTATCAACTAAGTTGGCGGGAGTTGGCCGAAAGTTGCCGGTCAAACCTGCGGCCCCTATGGTGTGATTCCGCCTGTGTGACACTATTTGCAAAGGCATTTAAATGTAACGGAGCCGAGTTTGGGAATTCTGGATTAGGAGAATGAAGGATAAAATGTCGTGTTCTTAAAACAGATTGGAAGAAAGAGACAGGTAAATATTGTGAGGAAAACTTAACAAAAGTGTGCCTGTGTGTCTATGTGTCTGTCTGTCTATCTGTGACACCGTAGCTCTTAAACCGGTGGACTGATTTGAATTTCTAGCAATGGTTCGTAGATATTTTTTTATTAAAATCGGTTCAGCCGTTTTTGAGATATTGAACTTGAAGTTACAAAGTCGAGGGTTTGCCAACTTTTTGTTGGTTAGGTTATCTTTTTTATTTTTTATAAAAATGTGACGAATAAATGTTTTTCTTTCAATTTTATGTCCAACAGTGGACGTCCTACGGCTGAAATGATGATGGCATGAAAGCGCCATCTAGTTCCAAGCATGCTAACAATAATGTTAGCTAGCTCACCTGGTGGAGTACAATACCTAGAGTACAATAGTATAACCTGCAATAAGTCAGGGAATATACGGCGTATAGAAGACGTGAGATGACACACAGACAGAGCAAATAATGAGCATTTTTAACCCCCGTCGCAAAAAGAGGGGTGTTATAAGTTTGACCGCTAAGTGTGTCTGTCTGTGGCACCGTAGCTCTTAAACGGGTGGATCGATTTGAATGCGGTTTTTTTTATTTGAAATCAGGTTTTCTAGCAATAGTTTTTAGAATGTTTCATTAAAATCGATTTAGTCGTTTATGAGATATTAAACTTTGAAGTGACAAAGTCGGGCGTTTTCCAACATTTGTTGGTTTTGTTAGGTTATACAGCGGAATGGTTTTATTAGTATAATACTGTAATTTTAATTTATAAATAATAAATAAGTAAAATTTTTAAGAAAATAAAAAAAATTGTCGCCCACAACCGTGTGTCACTCCCACCGTCTGATACATAATGCATGTAGACTTAATCTTCGCCGACAGAGCTCAAAGTTGAGCCTCGGATATTGCAGCCCAACCTGTAGCTTAGCTGAGATACGATGCAATACAAAACAATTTTATACACCTTTGAAGTCATAAATATGAGCGCAGGTTTATTTTGTACTTGTTTACGCTCCAAGCTTTTCTTTGAAACACTAAAAAAAGGCTGTGATCCCGTGGGAATTCCGAAAAACATCTTCTTAGGGCATCTTCTTTTCTTGCGGAACTTTTTTCATGCACGGAGATATTTTGGAATGAGATTGCAGCGCCAAGTACATGTCCGGTACGTCTTGGGCAATTTCAAAAAATGAGCCGATTTTTTCTCAAATGGCATCTGTAATTTAACTATGTTATGTATGGGTGTTCATGGACGGCTATGATTGCTTTCCATCAGTGACCTGCCTGCTCCTTGCCCATCATATGAAAAAATAACTCTACAGAAACTTGAGTGCGAATCCTTGCGCTATGGCATTTTAGTAGTAATAAGTTTTTGTTAAAAATTACATTTTTAATACAATCTTTTTGGCTGGTTGTACTTGCATTGTCATCGAAACTAATGTACCAAATTTCAAGTCGATGCCATTAACCGTTGAGGATTTCCCTTTGGCCGGACTACCAGGATGTCACTACCAGATTATTGTATTGTCACCAGATTTACAAAAGTATGCCAAATTTCAAGTCAATCGGACCACTGGAAGTGGGTCAAATTTAGCTTCCAAGATTTGACCCAAACCAACAAATAAACAAACAGGGCAAGCTAAAGAAGAGCTTGTAATAAAAAAGAAAAATACTTTATCGAGGAATTATTACATGATTTTTTTTATCTTAAGACCTACTTCAGCTCATTCACATTCCTTTTGTATTATGTAAGAGACTATGTCAATGCCTTCTTTGTTTAATCGAATAAAATAAAAAGAGACTGCATCATTATGTTTGCCATATACCTGGTCTTAAATCTGGTAATCTTACTTTCCATCTCTTTTCTTACTGACGCATAATACCCTAACAAGATTCACCAAATATCATTATCCCTGGATACCAAACACGAAACTTTGACCGTTAACATGACTTTATATTAATTACGTAGGCTGATTTAGTAGGGTGAGCGCAGAGCTACAAGACCAATAGCCAATCAGGGACCAGACAATCGGTGTTGATTAGCGATATGACATGATTTGTTCGGACCGCAACGAGTGAGTAGGGAGAGCGTTGATGTGGCTAATGTGCTGGCAGATGTGTTTTTATGAAATATGGTAATAAACGAGCAAGTGGGTCACCTGGTGGTAACTAATCACCAACGCCAATGTACATTGCAGTATTAGAAGGTTAAAAATGCGTTTCCAACCTAAAGGTCTAAAATTGCAGTAATTTTACCGGCTGTCTTACCCTCCACATTAAAACACTTCCTAGCGAATTATCTAAAGCAAACCCATCGAGACGAGATATACTTCACCTTTTTCTGACACGTCATTATTACTATTTCGTTCCTTTTCTGTCTCATGACATAATTTATCTCGTCTCGTTGGCTTTGCTTTAGAAAATCATTACACTTGATCCCTTAAAATATGAATTTTGTGGAACAAACTGTCATAGAGACTTTCTCATTAAAATGTATTGATTCCACTCCCATTTTCAATTAATCGATAAAAAATATTACTTACAACACATATGGACCAACAGATAGCCCAATTGTTAGAAATCCTGACTACGAAGCTTGAGGTCCAGGTTTGATCCCCGATAGGGACAGACATTTGTTCCAAAATTACAAATGTTTTTTCTCGAGTCATTAGTGTTAATCACGTATTTAAGTATGAGTGGTCAAAGGCAAGCCTTAATCTGTATAAAAACAATCACAAAAATTCAAATTTATAATAAATATCTGTAAAATCTCGTTACATCTTAACACCTCTCCATTTCTTCCGTGGATCACATGGATTTCGTTAGACGCGACAAAGAATATAGGTTAAGGTATACCGTAGGCGACAGGCTAGCAACCTGTCACTATTGTACCGTTTTTGTCAAACTTAAAAAGTGGCTCTGAAGCCGTAACGTTTCATGTGCTCTGCCTACCCCATGCTACCCCATTTGGGAATACAGGCGTGATGTTTGTGTGTGTGCGTGTGTGTGTGCTCGTTACCTTATAAGATAAATGTCACATTACATCACATCATACTATAAGACGAACGTCACATTATAAAAATAAATGAGATAGCTGACACCCATGTACCATTTATTACCTTACAAGTAACACCTCGCAATATCTCACCTCGCGCTGCACACTTACGCACTATCGCGCGAGCACACCCTGAAAGGGGTTACCCATGCGTAAGGGGGGTCCGATTGTAGACAAACACACAAATAGGGTACCCTTTGCCCTTTAAAGGTGATCCGATTACATATTGATATCACTAATGTGATTATGGAGGTGTTAAGCGATTACCGGTGATTTTGGTGAAACGGGTTAATTGAATAAACGGAACAGCATTAATTGTTTCAAGTAATTTATTGTAGGTACAATGAAGTAAACAATTACTTTGATCACCCGCGACCTTCACACGCAAATCCTAACTGAAGTGGGTTTATGCAGGACAGGTACCAAATTACAGAAGGGGACAGTATAAGTATTAGTGGTTTCATTTTTTGTTTAGGTAATTCATCATCATCATCATCAGCCTATAGCAGTCTACTGCGCTGGACATAGGCCTCCCCCAATGAGCGCCAGCATCCAGCTTCTACCAGCAGCCTTTCGCAGATCGTCACTCCACCTGGCCGGAGGGCGTCCTATACTACGTTTGCCAAGACGCGGTCTTCACTCAAGAACTCGTTTACTCCAGCGGTTGTCGGTTCTTCGACAGATATGACCCGCCACTGCCATCTTGCTAATTCTCTGAGCTATGTCGATGAATTTTGTTCTGTGTGGGATGACCTCGTTGCGGATTTATGTTTAATTATCAATTTAGACAGTGACGTACACGGCTCGGCCGCCATTAGAGTGAAAGAGACGGCAATTGCTTTTGTCTTATTTGGAACACCAACTATCATCACCACCGTACTACACTGACGCGTTTCGAACTCAATCAGAATTCGTCCTCAGAGCAATCAGAGCTGAGGAGAGCTCCTCTCAGGATGAACTCAGAACGGAACAACATAATTTGTTTCTGTTAGAAACGCAGCCAGTATGCATTTTTAGCAATTCCTAGTGTACAGTCGAACCATTGATTCCCGACCCACCGTATCTCACAGTAAGTGTCACAATGAATTCCCTTCTCAAGCAATGCGATGTTCTACGAAAAGGTTCTACAGTGGGTCACGAATCAGTTGGTTCGATAGTACTATTGGATCGGCAGATAATTTTGCTCTTTGCATTACGCAAAGCATTTGCTCTTTGCTGCCTTCGATTTGTGTACGCCGTAACCTCTTCAACCTACAGGCCCGCGCGGTAATCAAAGGGAATCTCGCGACGTCTAATCCCAGCCCTAATCGCTCACTTGCGCTATGGAGTGCGGCTTACAATGGCGGTGAAACGGAAACAAGGTGATTACCATGGTTGTTTTAATTTTTAGGGTTCCATTGACGAAAGCCAACGGGATCGGGACCATTGAAAAACTCTGAGATACATGTACCTACTGCAGGGCTACTACGAAACTCGAAACTCGAAGTTCGTATCGTACTGTCCCTCTCGCTCTCGTATTAAATAGTATAAGTGTCAGAGGGACCACACGACATGAACTTCGAGTTTCGAGTTTCGTAGTAGCCCTACAGGTGTGTTGAATGAATTTAAAATTAATAAAATACCACCGAGTAACTGACATCAAATCAAAAATTTCATTAACATTGCCTCAAGATAACAAATTTCTTCACGTTATTAAATCTAAATAAAACCACAGAATAAGTAATACTACTACATGAAACGCCATTATTTCTCGTGTACAATACAAAAGTGACTAAATTGTATCACGATAGAAGCATAAATTATTTTTACTATTTATTTCTTCATTGATTATGTTTTTGTAAAATTGAGTGCACTTTATTTCGAGGCCGATTGCCATGGAACAAAGACAAACCTAAACTACGTTATTTATATTAATGCACGATACTAGCGCCACCACTTAATTGTGTTTTATTTTGCAACTAATGAGGTGCATGGTTATCAACGGGTATCGATCATTAATTAGCAAGCCATCTGATCAGCAAATGAACTATAGTTGGCGCTGGATCGAACAGTTTTTTAATATTTTTTTCGAAATGATATTTGTAATTTTTAAATTCTTTCGTGAATTTCTTGGACGTGATAATTATAATGTATTAAATAAACTGTTTACTTACTTACTACCAGGACGCAGTGACCCAAAGTGGGTCCTGGTCTCCAACACCAGATTACGCCACGCTTTGCGATCTTGAGCCAGCTCTTGCCAGCCTTCGACCCCGAGGTCCAAAAGGTCTTTCAGGACCTCGTCCCTCCAGCGGTACCTGGGACGACCAACCGGCCTACGTCCACTCGGTCGTCCCAAGTACGCTCTTTTCACGGCTCGATCCTCTCCCAACCTCTCTACGTGCCTGAACCAACGGAGTCTGGACGCCTTGGTCTCTACTATAACATTCTATAATTTTTTTTTGTACAATGTTATAGTAGAGACCAAGGACGAAAGGAGAAAGAGACGGCAATTCCTTTCATCTTATTCGGAACACCAACTATCATCACCACCGTACTACACTGACGCGTTTCGAACTCAACCAGAATTCTTAAATTTTCCAGAAAACGTAGACAGAGTTACGGGCAGAGCTAGTCTATAAATAAGGGGTCAGCCGCCAACCAGTGCTTAGCGATACCCGGCTGAACTGGCCGTAATAGACCGGCCGGCGGCTGTTTGATATTCCGGGCAGGGGCGGGGTGGCTTTTTGCTTTGCTATTGGAAGGGCACACAGGGAACAAAAGCATTTTTATGCTCGATGACGCAAAAAGGGGTGTTATGTCCACCCTGCGGGAATGTTGCTATTTCCCGGGATAAAAGAAGCCTGTTTCAATTTAGTCAAAGACAGTGTAGTTTTCTATGGAATTCATTTATTCCTATCCCATGGGAATTAACGTATGTCGCCGCGCGTATATTATTATACCATTCAACGCACGATTAAAGTCAGGAGCACGATTAGTTTTGATCTTTTCATAGCACCGTCGTAAAACGCACTTGTATAGGTAAATTACCGAGGGCTTTTGCCTATGTACTAGTGGTATTGTGTATTATAGGCATTGGAGTGAGAGATCTCTATATCGTTGTCTCTCTCTCATTAAAGTGGAATGCCTATAAACACTCAATACCAATACTTGCAATTTCACGCTCTCGGTAATAATTTATCTGTAATACTAGGTTTTGCCCGCGACTCCGTCCGCGAGGAAGTATGAAAAAAAGTTGACATCCTATTCTCAGACCTACCGAATATACACAAAAAAATCATAAAAATCGGTCAAGCCGTCCCGCGGGAGTTTGGTCACAAACATTTTTGACGAGATTTTTATATTAGAAGAAAGATAAAGATAGTTTGAGTCCCCAAGAAGGACATACAGTAGATTTATCCTGGAAAATTGCGTAGTGCCGTAAGGCTGTAAATAAACATGTATGAACGACCAATGTTGCAATAAATATACCTTAAGTAGCTATTACCCGCGACTCCGTTCGCTTAGTATTTGTTTATCGCTAACCCGTGGGAACTATGCAATTATCCGGAATAAAAAACTATCCTATGTCCTTCTTCGGGACTATCTGTATACCAAGTTTTATATGGACGAATGGATGGATGGAATATTTCCTCAGATTGTTTGAGAAAAGCACTATACAAACCTCGAGCAGAACAAGGATTGCTGTACTTGTTTTATACGGTCTACCCCAAACTCGTCCATCAATCCCTCACTTCATGGCCTCTGCAGTAATATACTATTATCTGTATCTTTCTTATTTCCATCGCTCCCTCTGTACCCCCGCCCTTATCCGGATTATGTTTCCCTCAATTTAACCAGAACTCGGATACAACAAACCGATAAAATTCCTAATTCATTTATTTCTTTTCCATATTGATGGCGGAATTTATTTAGAATGATAATGACATTTGCATCACACTGGGTAATGTATGTCATTGTGCCCGAGGGCTTTGGGAGCTTTTTCGTAGCTTTTACGGCTTTTTAGGGTCCCGTAGTAAAAAACCATTATGGTTACGTTACTGCGTCCGACCTTTTTATAACAAGCTTTTATTAACTGAAACGGTCGTATGAAAATTTATGTTTGAAAAAAGCCCATTTTTCGACCACTTCCTGGTATTGGATTGAGCTGTGGCATCACACTAATATTACAAATGCGAAAGTTTGTAAGTCTGTTTGTTTGTTACTTCATCACGTCTAAACCACTGAACCGATTTAAATGAAGGAAGTTTTTATCCCGGAAAATTGCATAGTTCCCGCGGGATAGATAAGCGCATTCTACGGGGACCTAGTCGCGGGTAACGGCTAGTATTACGAATAAAATGATTTCTTTCTTTATTTTCTTTCTAAAATGAGATATTTTAAAAACCGGGAGTTTGAGAGAATTGATAATTCCAACTAAAATAAAACGGACGCAGCAAAATTTTATTTAAAATAAAACGGACGCAGCAAAATTTAAATATGTTTCTAAAATGAGATATTTTAAAACCGGGAGTTTGAGAGAATTGATAATTCCAACTAAAATAAAACGGACGTAGCAAAATTTAAATATGTAGTTCCATTTTAATTGCATTCTGTTTTTCTATGCGGAACCTTGTACGGAGCTTGTCTGACACGCTCTTGGCGGTTTTTCGCTCGCGTTCGTTTTAAGGCTAATGAGAAAGTTAAATGAATGTACATAATTCATTATTTAAGTAAATTGCGTTGAGTTTAATGGATCGCAAAGTTTTTGTACGTGGCAACTTTAAAGCACGTTTTAGCTACATTGTGTACTTTGGAAGTTCAGATGTGCTTGTAAGTTAAGTCGGAGAGTTAAATCAAGACAAGTTCGAGTCGCACTTGCTAACAAAGATTTCCGTACTATTTATCCAGTCGTATGTATGTATGTATGTAACTCTTTAATGTACAAAAGAAAATTAACAAAATACAACTGCAAACTTTTACGATACTTGTTATTAAGAAAGCGGACTTTTAAATGCTTTAAAGGCATCTTTACCAGTCAACTTTGAGTGGATGAGAGGAGAGGAGCAATACGTTAGGGTCCGACAAAGGGTGAATTTAAGAGTCCAGTACAGTCGTCATGGTTATGATCGAGAAAAAAACGTAAAAGAATAATTTAAGAAACCGGAGCTCTTGTAAATGCATGTTTTTTGCATTCATTGTATGTAGCTAGATTGTACTTACAAACTTTCACATTTATATGAAATATGTTTTTTTTTTTCTATGATTTATATGATTTTTATTTTGACGACCAGATGGCCTAGTGGTTAGAGAACCTGACTACGAAGCTTGAGGTCCCGGGTTCGATTCCCGTGTCGGGGCAGATATTTGTATGAAAAATACGAATGTTTGTTCTCGGGTCTTGGGTGTTTAATATGTATTTAAGTATGTATCTATCTAAATAATTATATTTATCCGTTGCTTAGTACTCATAACACAAGCTTTGCTAAGCTTACTTTGGGACTAGGTTAATTGGTGTGAATTGTCCCGTTATATTTATTTCTTTATTTATATA
Organism: Choristoneura fumiferana; assembly: GCF_025370935.1. NCBI lineage: Eukaryota > Metazoa > Arthropoda > Insecta > Lepidoptera > Tortricidae > Choristoneura > Choristoneura fumiferana. The sequence continues at coordinate 297,058 of NC_133496.1, forward strand.
AAATGATGTAAAATTTATTTATAAACAAACAAATAATATATACAATAATTAACAGAAATAAATAATAAAAAAAAAGTAACACTAATCCTAAAAATCTATATTTACAAATATCACCCAAGTCGTTGCTATTGTGCAGGGTGCCCATAAGGCTGGCTGCGTTTCCTCGTTGTATGGCAATGCCAATACGTTGACCGAGGAAAGAGCCAGCCCTATGGTCACCAGTGGAACGGGCAAGCTTCTTTTTTAAAAATTTAAATATTTTTTTCGCTTCGGGACCCCACGGACCAAGCGTTGTACTTGCATTTTATCCAGTTAACATATCCCTAACTAACCTCTCCTGTAATTGGGACCTTGCGAGTTAATTTTGAAGCTTTCCAGGGCTCAGATTGACTTGAAATTTGGTATAATCTTGTGAATTGGAGTACGTAAGTACAGCTAACAAAAAGTATAGCCAGCAAAAAACTTGTATTAAAGAAAATAGAAACTATTATTTTAAAGAAGTAAAAAATTCTGGCGGTCCGCAGATCAAGTTGCAGGCAACAGCTAGTCTATACAGGGAGTCTTTGACCATGGGGCTTTAAGTCCCGGGTTCGATTCTACTCGCAAAACTGAGCTACATTTAAGTAATCTTATTTTTTTCGTACAAATTAAATGTAATTTTCAATGTATGCGATACAATATTAAATTGACGGCACATTGATAAATGTTTATCTTAGAGATGTCAAATAAATGTCAAAAAATATTTCAAGACCCCCGTACCAAGAGACAGCGATAACACCGCCATGTCCGATACACCTTAAACTTTTAGGATCAATAAATGATCTAAATGAAAGTTTTTTGAAAATGTTACAAAACAAAAGTTTGTTTGTTTATTTGTTTATACTCTTTATTGTACAAAAAAGAAAAACAAAAAGTTACAGAAAAAAATAAAGTGTTAAGTACAAAGGCGGACTTACCCCTGAAGGGATCTCTCTCTCTCAAAAGTAGCTTAGTGTTGTGAGTAGAATCGAACCTTCAATGGTCAGAGACATCCTGTATAATAGCCACATATAGAAATTAATCCATCCGCTTGAGTTTCCAGACCAATGCGTCCTTTCCCACTAAGCTATAGTGAAAAGGGAATTCCTGACTCCAAATATGGGTTTAATCAGAGGTACTATTTTCATTTCTATAACTATTTTATATTTGCGGATAGTTCTATAACAATTTAACTGCACACGATTGAACTGTTTAAGCCGGTGTTGCAATACATTTTTTTTTAAGTTAGTTTTTAGATAAGGTCCTCACTGAAAATCAGCGCCAGCGGCTTACCGTAGCATTATGCTGAGTGGGGACCTATTTAGCGTCATGTATGTCTTTATCTGTTCTATGTTTGTTCCTGTTTGTTTTATGGCGTTAAATAAATGTATTTTCTTTCTTTCTTTCTTCTTTCTTTCTAAATAAGAAAATAAATCCGGTTACTAGTTCTACAGTCTGTTACCGGCATCCAGACTTTTTTAAGGGAGTTCAAAGTAAAACGTATTGCTGTAACTTAACCATAACATTAATTTACTGAATAATCTAAAATTCAGACTTTGTTAACTTTCTAACAAAATTGTCAAGTAATAATCAACGTATCTGTCGGCTTTCATTTATACTAACTTGTCAGTTTACTTTGCTGTACATTTCTGGCAATTATAATCTTGTTAGAAAGTTAACAAAGTCAGAGTTTTAGTTTATTAATGGTTAAGTTACAAACGTGACCTCCCTCAATAAAAGCCTGGCTGCCGGGAACACACTTTATAACAAATAAGAAAAAGTTGATTGACCCTTTGTGCACTGTATCTTTATACTACATGACAACAATGTCATCTTTTCATACAACAACACAATGACCTATCTAAGTCGAGACAAACTCAGAACAAAAAAACTTTATAAACCCAGTATTTCACATCCAAAATCAGGGCACAAAATAAAGCATTATGCTCATAAAAACAACCCCCTGCCTTGCTTTTATAATGAACGAATAAAGAAAACTTTAAACGAGCATATTCTTCTCGACTAAAAGATTGGAGCCGTCAATTTGATACAGATAAATGGTCGTAACAAACTTCGGTGCGACGCAAAGAAATAAAGTTCCGCTGACACTTTGTTAATTACTGTGTTGACCCACTGCTGCACTCTGTGGGCTGTGTTGACCTACTGGAAGGCTGTGCTTTTACAAAGTGTTAATTAAATAACTGAAAACCTGAAAGTAGATTGTTCAGAATTGAGAGTAGAATCGATGACTACTATATTAGTTGTCACTTCTCGTGCTCGTAAAGTTCGTGTTTATGCTGGATCTAGGCGACATAATCAATCAATAGATGAACGAGTTAGTTCCAACCTGTTCAAACAATCCAAAGTCTGCCATTCTCCCGCCGATTTTAGTTTTTCTTCTGTGTCCGAGTCCGTTCTTAGTGGCCAGTTCTCATTGGTCAATTTAATTTCAAATGCAGAGACAATTACTTTTGATTGGTTCAATTTTCGTTTCAGCACGCCGGGAACATTATTTCGAAATATATTCTAAAAAGTCGTATCGTACTATGAAATACATATATAGATACGATCTGTTACCGTAATGTGTTACATTGTTGTCGTGTTTTGCGAGCCATAAATGAGTCAGCTGTTAAAGGTACAAATATAGGCAGTTTGTTGTACTGGATTTAGGTTATCTGTGGCCACATTTTCGAGCAGTGTCTTGAAAAATACATGGAAATGTAGCAGACAATGAGATCTCTCGTTGTTGTAACAAACTTCTGGACACTAGACAAGTTAAGCTGCATAATACAAACTAGAATATTTGTGTACAAACTTGCGAAATATTTGGGCACTCATTAACGCTCAAAGGAACCGGAACTCGTTATATATTGAGCGTGACTTGCGTTCACTTGACGAAGGTTTAGCGTGAAGTAATGAAGACCAACTCACAATAGTTCGGAATCTTTGAGGTAATTTAGTGTTGGACAATGGACAGATTATATAAAAGCCGTGGTGGCATGGTGGACTTATGGCCACTCAAAGAGGGCCGCGAGCTTATGAGTTTTTCGGAAAGTGTGTGCAAAATTCCATTTGAAACTTACCATGAGCTTTACGATTGTGAAAAATATAGTGAGGAAAAATACAAGAACCTGCGAAAAGAGTCCAAGATCCCTATCATTCTGATAGGACCTATCCCCCGCAGCGTCTATAGATGGGACTTTTTCCGATAGAAAACCATACATGTAGTAATATTTATTATCATCATCATCAGCTGGAAGACGTCCACTGCTGGACAAAGGCCTCCCCCTTAGAACGCCACAATGAACGACAACTCGCCACTTGCATCCACCGGTTTCCCGCTACTCTCACGATGTCGTCAGTCCACCTGGTGGGAGGCCTGCCAACGCTTCGTCTTCCGGTTCGTGGTCGCCACTCGAGGACTTTTCTCCCCCAACGGTTATCTGTTCTGATCTGCGTGACGATTATCATTATAGTAACTAAATTTGTACTCAATAGAAATAAAGAAAAAAATATCTTCTTATTGGTTCATCAGTATCAACCATCACCGTACGTATAAGACTACAAAACACTAACACTAACAATAAAACCGGCCAAGAGCGTGTCGGACACGCCTGAAATAGGGTTCCGTAGCCATCACAAAAGAAATAAGTAATATTTTTCGAAGGATTTCGTATTTTCTACGGAATATTCCAAGTTTAGGTATATTTTATTGGAGGACTTTTCTCCCCCAACGGTAATATTTATTATATTATCAATATAAAGGCTATGGTGTAGTGAGATCTAAATATACATCAATTTTTAAAACTTTGAGTAAGTATCAAAACTGATAGTAGCACTATAAAAGAGCTAAATCGCTCCAGTGCGAAGCTAATGGCGATTTATAGGGTACTTACACACCGTATCTCTTAATCTAGGAGCTAGATCACGAGCTACTGGCGTCTAGTGACTGTCTAGCAAGTTTGCTTCAGTGTGTACTGAATGAAATGGTTCTATATTTTTTTTAACTTTAAATACTTTAGAATTGTTAATAAAACATTTTTTTTTAATGAATTATGTTTAGCAGGAAATAAATTCGGAAAGCTCACGTCTTAAATCATGTCGAGCTAAACTCGAATATGAGTGAGTCTCACAGTAGTTTCAAAGTCTTTTATTTAAGCTATAACAAGCACTTAATATGAATGTCAAAAAAAATCTACCACCGGTTAGAAAAAACCTCTGTTGAGAAGAATCCGGCAAGAAACTCAACGAGGTATATATTTTTTAAAACAGACTTACAATATTATTAAATGATATTTTTTTATGAAATGATATTCATATTTTTGTACTAGTAATAGTCCACTTTCATCAATACTCACTTGACAGACAAAGTGGTCCTATAAGGGTTCGGTTTTTCAATTCTTTTTAATGTACGGAACCCTACAATTTATAATTCAATGATTTAAACCTCCGCAAAGTAACACCTGAACCAATTAATGACTAATCCAGATAAATCACGTGGGAAATCACCAATTATTTCCCAAAGCCTTTTTAAAACATTATTAATCAAGCATTCAAATTAACTGCAAACAATAACTTAGTAAACAAGGAAAGCCTCGACTTTAGAATTTATAAAGTAATTATAATATATATTGAAAAAATGGGGGATGGCAAGCGGCAGCGAGAACGGTAGATAAGAAGGTTGGAATTAATAATTGACTGTTATAAATTCAAAAGGTGCATAATCTAGACACGCAGGTGTTTGCAGGTGGTAGGACCTTGTGTGCAAGGTCCGCCCAAATCGCTGCCACCATCTTGCTCGCTAATCTTGCCGTGAAGCAGCAGTGCTTGCACTGTTGTGTTTTGGCGTGGAGAGTAAGACAGCCGGTGAAATTACTGGGACTTGAGGTATCCTATCTTAGGCCTCTAGGTTGGCAACGCATCTGCAATCCCCCTGGTGTTGTTGATGGGCGGTGGTGATCTCTTGACATCAGGAGACCCACTTGCTCGTTTGCCATCCAGTAGAATAAAAAAAACGAAACGCGGCAGTGTTTCAAGCTAACTTGAAAGGAAGAGAACTGGCGACGCAGTCGGTGACTGGTCGGCAAATCTCTAGTAAAAACTGGCCAAGTGAAGCCTTGAACTTGCTTTACATCCCAAGCAAAATAACTTGGCGCCTGCCTATGTAGATCTCATTTTTTTTGTCGGCCAAGTCACAATGTCGGTGTAACAATGCATTACTTACTTAACACAAGTTCAGTGAAGACCACGATATAAATTTTGAGAATTCCCAGGGGAATTTTGTAAAATCCCGGAATTTCAATTGTAACTACAAGATCAACTCTAGTACCTATTATAAATGTGAAAGTGTACGTGTTTGTATGTTTGTCCGTCTTTCATGACAAAACAGAGCAATGAATCGACGTGATTTTTGGCATAGAGATAGTTTATGGGCCAGAGAGTGACATAGGCTACTTTTTATCCCGGAAAAATGTAGTTCCCGAGGGAACAGCGCGCGATAACCGAATTCCACGCGGGCGAAGCCGCGGGCAAAAGCTAACGATAAAACTCAAATGAGCTTCATTTTCTTTAGACTAGTATAATATTTAAAACCTATAAAGTCCAGGAAATATGAATTGACCGTCTGTTATCTTCACTAAGTAATTAACAAGTTACCAATTCATATTTTCTGAACTACATATCGCTTCTTTAAAAAAAAAACTATATATCTTGAGACAATTGACACCAATTTACCTAGTCCCATACTAAGCAAAGCTTGTATTATGGATACTAGGCAACGGATAAACATACTTATATAGATAAATACATACTTAAATACATATTAAACACCTAAGACCCGAGAACAAACATTCGTATTATTCATACAAATATCTGCCCCAGCCGCGAATCGAACCCGGGACCTCAAGCTTCGTAGTCAGGTTCTCTAAACACTTGACTATCCAGTCGTTTCTTTGCGACAAAACTGTGCTATCTACAAAGTTGCGATATTACCAGATGTCACAGTTTTGTCGCAAAGGTGCGATATACCAGTTGAGGGAGTTTTTGCATCACAGCTGTCGGCCTTCGTTAAACTCTTCGGGGAGACCATCGCTGACCGTTGGGATATATCCCTAAGTGCCTTAATGGGCTGGCTTAGATCAAGAATCATAATCTCTATTATACGAGCTACAAGATGTGCTTTCGAGGAACATGTCATGAATTCCGATCCATCGGATGGACTGACCCAAACCTAGCAAAGCAGATGCCTGCCCCAGCCATCGAATAATATACCTACTTGTATGTATTGTAGCTTCCACTATTTCTAAATTTTGAACTCACTGTTTGTCGGTCCTTAACTGAATGCTCCTCTCTGTTTATTTACGTCTATACCTAAGGTTCCTAATACATATAACCTAACCAAAAAAAAAGTTGGAAAACCCCCAACACAGTCACTTTAAAGTTCAATATCTCAAAAATGGCTGAACCGATTTTGATGAAACATGTCTAAGAACAATCGCTAGAAACCTTGCTTTCAAATTAAAAAAGCCGCATTCAAATCGGTTCACCCGTTTAAGAGCTACGGTGCCACAGACAAACACACATAGCGGTTAAACATATATAACACCCCTCTTTTTGCGTCGGGGGTTAAAAATAATCATTTAATACATGTAGGCAGCAGCACAGCTACCTAAAAGTAAATCCTCCCAGTATTTCATTAGAGCGCTCTTTACCCAATTTTCGACGCTCAATTTTAAATTGACAACTTTTCCCATTTCAGTTTGTTTATTTTTGGGAAAAAGGAAGTTCGTTGGAGTTTTTTAACCCGCCGGAATCTCCTGTTTGCTGCGAAATTGCTGAAGGGGCCTTTACACGTGTAGTGTTTTACATCGAGAGTTTTTCCCGTCAATATAGAAATAAATACAAAATAGTTTATTTCACAGAAAAACAGAAATTTACAACAGCAGGGCTAAACTAGGCTGAACCTCGTTTGCCATCCAGACGAATAAAAAAAACCTGTAACTTGGCTTCGACTGTGGTTAACAGTTAAATTTAACAAATTAATGAGATTTAATAATACAGAAGGAACATACAACGTTCCGACCAACACAAACTTGCACAAACCTGCGAAGCAATTCAATAGTGCGTTTGAAGTTCCAAATCCTCACTGGGCCCATGTAGAAACTCCGGCCCAAGCCCTCTCGTTCTGAGAGGAGGCCTGTGCCCAGCAGTGAGACGTATAAGCTGAGATGGATACAACATGCATTTATACATGCATTTTCTTTGTTTTCTTTTCCTTCTTTTCAGCGTGTAATAAAAAAAAACGTTTGTTCTGTAAGTAGGCTGCTAATGACTCTTTTACATGACACTTTTTAACCCTCGACGCAAAAAGAGGGGTGTTATAAGTTTGACCGCTATGTGTGTCTGTCTGTCAATGGCATTCAAATCCGCATTCAAATCGGTCCACACGTTTAAGAGCTACGGTGCCACAGACAGACACACATAGCGGTCAAACTTATAACACCCCTCTTTTTGCGTAGGGGTTAAAAACCGCGATAAAAGTCCAGTTGCGTCATAATGCATCAGTTAGCCCCCACTATCGGCTGTCAACGTTCCGCCATAAAGATTAAGCTGATGTTTACCTCCCTAGGGCTGCAATGTTTGGAAAACCTAAAAACGTCCGCCGCGCGCCTTATCGATTTGTAAAGGTGGGGTGTTAGCCTAATTGTGGATTCTTTATGGGTTAAACTGACCGGTTTATTTAAACCTGAAGCTTGTTTGCTAAAAATTATCTCTAACCCTTATTGGTTTGACCTATTTTCAACTTGTTGTATACAGGGTGAAGTCTAGGACGTAATACAAAATTAGTGTTTCGTGCTCAGTCAATGCCGTATCGGCAGCCAGCGGTATCGGCAATTTTTGAAAAAATATTAGTTTTTCTTTTACAAATATACAATTTTACTCGCAAATGTGATGAAAAACATTGTATGTCGCACGGGCGGTACTAGAATTACGAATATCGACTCATTAAAGGCCTCAGTCTTCGACTTCGGGCTTCTAATAGACCCTCGTTCGTAATTCCTTATTTACCGCCCTTAAGACACAATGTACTACTTTATAATATACCAAAATTGCACAGTAGGTATATTACACACATGTTTAGTAGTAAGTAGGAGTATTGCAATATTACTATGTTTAGTTTTTAAGGTTCCGTACCCAAAGGGTGCCATCGGAACCATTACTGAGACTCCGCTGTCTGTCTGTCTGTCGGTCTGCCACAGGGCTCTATCTCTTGAGTCGTAATAGTTAGAAACTTGAAATTTTCACAGATTATGTATTACTGTGGCTGCAATAACAACAAATACAAAAAACAGAATAAAACAAATATTTAAGGGGGTAATTAAAATATTTAAATACAAAAAACGTGATTGTCTTGCCGTTTTTTGCCTGATATTAAAAATGAAATATTCAAAGAATCTTTATTTAATTATTTATTTATTGAGCTTTATTTAGCTTTAGCTGAATAATCACTTTAAAAATAAATAATCAAATTAAAATAAAATATATATTTAAGGGGGGCTCCCATACAACAAATTTGATTAGTCGCCGTTTTTTGCTGTCTAATGTTGTATAGATAATGGAACGAAATATGGAAGTTGCAGGCGAAGAGTCCAAAAACCCAATTGGATGGAATTTATTTAATTAAAATATAAAATTACACTTGCTAAAATGTATTCCTTATTTCTGTCCATTGTAAAGGTTGCCTGGAAGAGATCGCTCTGAAGCGATAAGGCCGCCTATTGCTTACCTTAGAAAATCTCTATGTATATACTTGTGTTCTCTGTACTGTTTACTGTATTGGTGTGCAATAAAGAGTTATTGTATTGTATTGTATTGTAAAGAGTTCTTGGTCAAAAGAGTGCGTGATGCTTGGTCAGCGCCTCGTGCTTCGTGCTCACGCGGCGCCGGCATGTTCGCTTCGTCAGCTAACGCAGCTCGGTTGCGATGTCGCTAGATTTAGCGATCCGTAGGCACGTAGCGTACATAACAAACGAAACCCTTCGTGCGTGAGTCCGTCTCGTACTTGTCCTGTTTTTTTTTCATCCAATTAAACACCGCGTCTTGGCAAACGTAGTGTAGGGCGCCCCCCGGCCAGGTGGAGTGAAGATCTGGGAAAGGCTGCTGGTAGAAGCTGGATCCGTCTAGCCGAGGACAGGGCGCAATGGCGCTCTTTGGGGGAGGCCTATGTCCAGCAGTGGACTGCTATAGGCTGATGATGATGATGATGAATTAAAATAAATATTAGTTTTCATCCGAAAACTATAGATACTATTTTGAAAAACTCCTAAAAATTAAAATTAATGTACTACTATAGGTATAGAAGACCATGGCTTTGGTACTTAAATATTCTATAAATGTACTTAACTAGCTTTTGCCCGCGGCTTTGCCCGCTCGGAACTCGGTTATCGCGCGCTGTTCCCTTGGAAACTGTGCATTTTTCCGGAACAAAAAGTAGCCTATGTCACTCTCTGATCCATAAACTATCTCTATACTAAAAATCACGTCGATCCGTCGCTCCGTTTCGACGTGAAAGACGGACAAACGCACAAACACACAAACATAGAAACACACACACTTTCGCATTTATAATATTAATATGGATTATATTTGCACATGAAACTGACCCTACTACGAATGGCTACGAATTAGACAAAAACATGTAGAGCTAAACTCGATTTAAGTTTATAACATTCTACTATATTCGCGGATATAGAGAACTAAATAAAAGCTTGTGAAATAGATGTTGCAAAGTCAGTGCATTGTATACAGTATGCGTTTCACACGTACGAGGTATTTCCTCCGTTCACAGGGTGCCACTTTAACCCCCACGTGCCAAGAAAACGGGAGTGGATGCCAGTACCTACCTGCAAAATATATAGGGTAACTGCCAATTTGCTAACAAAGTTAAAACTGTTTCTTTCCGATTATTGAGTGCCTGTATTTGTGTTCGTGTGGACTTACTTTGCTCTACAATAGGGCACGATTATACTAATAACGAAAATGAAAATAAACCTACCCCGCAAGTATCTTCTGGCTCACTCATTTTTTGTCCCAAGATTGAGTGAAGAGAAACATCGTGAGGAAACTTGTACAGTCAAGTGCAAAGATATCGACACGGCTAAAGTTACAAAAATATGTATACACGACTTAATGCACTAATATTAAGGTCGTGTATACATACTTTTGTAACTTTGGCCGTGTTGATATCTTTGCCTTTGACTGTAGAAACCTGCAAAGAAATACAATGGTGTGTATGACGTTCCCAATCCACACTAGAGCCGCGCGGGAACTACGGCCCAAGCCCTTTCATTCCGAGAAGAGACCTGTCCCCAGCAGTGGGACGTATGGGCCAGGATAGTTGAATTTAAAATTATTTTACAAGGGTTTATTTACTTTTATTTCTTTCATGAAAAGCACAATGTTAACACACGTATAACAAGCATGTGCTAAACCTTATTTAAAGAGACGACAAGACAAATTTCCCTGAACTAGGAAAGTTCCCGTTTCAATAAAACATAATTTATTTTTAAATTTAATATTTTTTTATTTTCTTTTTTAATTTTCATTTTAAGTTAGTTTTTAGATAAGGTCCTCACTGAAAATCAGCGCCAGCGGCTTGCCGTAGCATTATGCTGAGTGGGGACCTATTTAGCGTCATGTATGTCTTTATCTGTTCTATGTTTGTTCCTATGTTTGTTTTTTATGGCGTTTAATAAATGTATTTTCTTTCTTTCTTCTTTCTAAATCTAAAGAAAACACTTACAATTAAAGATAGTAACTATTGTGTTATCTGTGATTAAGGCCAGGAAGGTTGGATATCATGAATTTGCACTATTTTCCAATCCACCCCTGTCATGTTGACTACCCAAACTCCCCCGAACTTAGCGTGCACAGGGGGCTACCACGAAAATCGAAGTTCGTATCGTACCGTCCCTCTCACTCTCGTATTAAATAATATTAGCGTCAACAGGACAGCAAGATACGAAGTTCAAATATGGCAGTTCGTAGTATACGGCCTGGAGTATCATTCCACAGCAAACTCTATAAACTTCACACTACACTACATAGCAACGCTTTGACGGGCTTCGAAATTCAAAATGCAACTCTCATTGTTCCCTACATTCGGGGCGTTCTGATTTTGAAATTTACGATGTAGTTATGCGACGATATGTAACGGTTGAATTAGCGTTAGGGCTGTGACAATTTAGAATTTAGATTATAAAATTAGTTAGGTGCGACAATATTCTGTAATTATCACCTTTCATATGGAAGAATGGACACATCATTCGATTTTAACCCCCACGCAAAAAGGGTGGGGTGGGTGGGGGACAGTTTGAGGCCAATGTATGTCTGTCTGTGGCATAGTTGCTCTCAAACAGATGAATCAATTTAGATGCGATTATTTACGTTAAAGCAAGTTTCTTTGTGGTGGTTCTTAGATATATTTCATTGGAATCGGTTCCGTTTTTTTTTTTTTTTTTATTCGACTAGATGGCAAACGAGCAAGTGGGTCTCCTGGTGGTAAGAGATCACCACCGCCCATAAACATCTGCAACACCAGGGGTTTTGCAGATGCGTTGCCAACCCAAAGGCCTAAGATGGGATACCTCAAGTGCCAGTAATTTCACCGGCTGTCTTACTCTCCACGCCGAAACACAACAGTGCAAGCACTGCTGCTTCACGGCAGGATTAGCGAGCAAGATGGTGGTAGCAATCCGGGCGGACCTTGCACAAGGTCCTACCACCGTCATTTCTATGAACCTAAAAATTACAGTTTTGAAAGTCTTTCAACTTTTCTAAATTGGTTAAGTTATAACTTAAATATAATTACTGCGTCTTATGATTGTGCTCGTTATTTGTTTTGGTTGCGTTGACCATTTAGAACTGCGACGTGATGAGAAGTTAGTTGAACCACAAACCCTATAAAACAAATTAAATACCCCTTAAACATTTAAAAAGTCGCCATTTTCAAAACTGACAACCCTAAATCCGAATTCAAATCAAACCTCTCGCGGCCACCATTGGCTCCAAACACTAGTAATTATGATTCGCGAGGCGTTGATTGGTCGAAATTAAATTCATACGCCGCGCACAGGGCACGAAGTGCGATAGTAACAAATGCATTTGACACAAAGCTATGGGATAATGGCTCGCAATTTAGACGCCTAATGATCTGTAAACTATTGGGTGGCTTAATGTGGGATTGATAACGATCCCGCTGAAAATATTATCATTATGATCATGACACATGAGGAATTCATTGAACCATTATATTACACTATGGGTTTTGTAGTACACAAGGGCGTCGCCAAGGGGGGGCAGGGAGGGGCAGCGCCCCCCGCCCCCCTAGAGATTCTAAAAAAGTTGCCAAATGTAAAGCAACCAAACCAAAGTTATTACAACCGCCGTAGATGTAAGGCTCGTACTACAAGAGAAAAGCTTCATGTGCTCTCGACTTTACTTACAATTCATACTTTTCTCATTCTCCATATCAACTTCTTCTTTTTGTGGACACTTTTCTGTAAAAATGGTTGAAGATTCAGATAGGTACTATTACCCTACTAAACCTTTATGTCGACGTCATATTTGAAACAGAAATAAACATTCAAAACGCATCAAATGGATACCAATCGCTATTTGTATTCATAAAAACACAAAGGACCAATAAATCGAATAAACTAATTTGAGGATCGCGTGCTTTCCGACTTAGTTAAAAAGTATTTAAAAACAAACTTATTTCATGCGTTCAGAAAACTCAAAGCGTACCAACTTTTCGTGTCTCGTTCAAGTGGTAATTATTGTCGAACGCAAACGTAACTTTGTATTGTTTAATTCATTAAATTTTCACATGTATGCATAAGCTTTAGAATCCTCTCTTTGTATCTTTTTAAGCTGCAATATATCATAATCCTAAGTGTTTAATGTTAATTTCAACTTCATATCTCTACTTAACACAAAGTTCAATATCTCAAAAACGGCTGAACCGATGAAATATATCTAAGCACCATCGCTAGAAGGTCTGCTTTCAAATAAAAAAGAACGCAATCAAATCGGTTCACCCGTTTAAGAGCTACGGTGCCACAGACAGTAAGACAGACAGACACACAGATACACAGACACACATAGCAGTAAAACTTATAACACCCCTCTTTTTGCGTCGGGGGTTAAAAATAATAATAAATATTACAGCACCCGAGACTTATCACACTAAATAATTGCGTAATAACTAGCACGTTTCAGTCGCATTGCAGTGGCCGCGGTCACGAGTAGACTCACTCGACTCGACTTGAGTCTTCTCGTGACTGAAATGTCGAATAATTACTACTCGTTTATTAGCGTGATAAGTCCCGGGTGCTGCAAATCACGAAAGTTTAAAATTACAAAATAATAATCTTACTTATAAGAGTTCTTTTTTCTTGGCATTTGATGACCAACCATATCATCAAACTATATATGACCAATCATATATAGTTTCATCTCCTTGCTACGGCTTGGATCTAATTTCAGCAATGGTAGTTAATAAAACATGCCTTGACAGTAAATAAATAAAAAATCAAGGTAGTTTTGAAGGACGGTTAAAAAATTTATTAATAATTTGTGGGTAGTTTTGTTTTGTTTCATGAAACGTATGTGGGTATTGGGGAGTTACAGTGACAAGTTAAAACGGTGGTTGTGGTTCTTTAGTCTAACAACTGGTAGCATGGTGTACGGTTGTGTCACTCTGAAGATGAGCTCTGTTTGAGTTCGAAACGCGTCAGTGTAGTGTGGTGGTGGTGATAGATGGGTTTGTGTTGATTTGTGTGTGTTCTTACAGTGTGGAGGTGGAGGAACTGCATGAACACGCATATTTTGCATAAGCTTAGCTATCGTAAGGTCGCGGGTGAGCAAGGAAATTATTTTAGTTCATTGACCAACCATATCATCCACGTAGGTTTAAACACAAAAATAAGTTTAGCTATTATCATGCCAGTGCCCCCTAACCTAAGCTCTTTCCCAGTGTGCCCCAGCCTAACCTTTAATTAAGAATGAAGAACTATTGACCAAAGATTTCCCCACAGAGGTGTATTCCCTTCAGGGCCCCAAACTAGAATAAGATAAAAGTCCTCTATCGAATCAGGGGCATTCTACTCAGGGACCACTCATCACAGCACCGAGCATTAACTATTCACTGGCCAGTGATATATTTGTGCCAACATGTTTTTGCTGGTGGCGGAATTTGGAACTAACAGTTTTTGATACTGTTTTTGGGTAAACGTGAGAGCAGTGGCGCCGGGAGAGGTGTAAGGTGTTAGTTTTGGCTTTATTTATTGTCAGTGTTTTTTGTGAGGGTAGCGTTTAGAGGGAATATTGGTGTTTGTTGGAAGAGACAATATGTCTTTACTTACAGTACGTTACTGAAATAAAAAAAAACCTTAAAACTGGTGATAATTTGTTGCAGTACTTTTATTCCGCGCGATTAATAAATATTTAAAAGCATGATTTTGAAACTTTGCTGTACTGCTGGTTGGCTAAATAGAGTTAGAAATCAATCACGTAGGTACTGTTATTTATCATTTCCTCATGCCAAGGAGCTTGTCGAACTACCCGCACCTGATCTTCAATAATAAATAGGACCTAAAAAATTAGCTGAAAGTTTAAAATACTTTTCTGTGTATTCAACCGTCATTCTATTTGGTTTTACGGTAGAACCAATTCCCAGGAGTAGACCAGACCTAGACGCATTATGTTATTCATAAACCCAAAATATAAAATTCTTACTAGGTACTCAAAGCCCTTGTCTGGAAGTAACCTAACATTGCTTCACGGTCTAGTGCACAAAATCAAACAAAACGAAATAATAAACTAATAACAAATATTATTTATTTAATAAACCACTTATTACTATTTTACAATATGTAAAACTAAGTTAAGTGGGCATGTCATGCTAGGATAACCTGTGTTATGAAGGTCAGTGGTTTGGTATTAGAACACTTAATGTTAACAAGGTAATACGAAAATTTTCACAATATATTTATTTGAAAGAGAGAAAAAAATATGTATATATAATTATATATATAAACAAAAATGTGTGTGTGTGTGTGTGTGTGTGTGTGTTTTGGTATGTGTAAGAGTGTGGTAATTCAAATTAGCGAAGGACAAGACACGGATTGGGTTGTGTCATACTATTACGATATTTTCAGTTTCTAAGTAATTCATTTTTTTCAGTCAGGTCATTATTTTGTTTTTACATTCGAATTTGTTTAAGTTGGATATAAAAATAATGTTATTCAGCTTATTATAAATTCTACATCCTGTAGCGGCGAGCTGTCTCTTTGCATAGGCAGTGTTGCAGAGTATTGTACCGAAGACCGGTTTTGGCCTTCTTAACTGGATCCAATATCAATCCAAGGAGTTACTTTGCGTGATAGAATCTGGAATACTCAAACTCTAACTTGAATCGAGATAGTAGCTGTTTGCAAGGTCGATGAGTTGTCTTTCTTTGTGAAGTTCTAAGGGCCTTGGTTCAACAGTGGATGTTTTCCGGCTGATGACGATAAATGACTGTGGTTATCAGATTGATAGTTAACCTAACAACCAACTTAGCCGAATCTAACCTAACAACCAACTTAGACATCTATAACCTAACCAAAGAAAATTTTAATTCAATGTCTCTAAAACGGTTAAACCGATTTTAATCAAACGTAGCCTAGATTCCCCACAAGGAAACTCGCTTTCACATAAAAAAACTATATCGAAATCGGTCCATCCATTTGAACGCTAGACGTCACGCACATACAGACAGACATTGGCGTCAAACTTATAACAACCCTCTTTTCACGTCGGAGGTTAAAAAATACGCCGCGTCGCTTTATAAATATTCGATCCTCAGGCGTTCACTTTATTTTTATTCACTGTATTTTTATCTCGGTACAAATCAGAAAAATAATTTACTGGATTTTCAACACGATAAACGATACGCCAAAGAATACTTCAACACAAAACGACAGCTTTCGCTTCTAAATCAATTCACTTACTCAATCACGAACAAAGGGCGATATTGTCCTGGAAAATATTTTCTACTATTTTATTTCTAAGTTGCTATTGTGCCAAGGTTGAGACGACAACGGTTTATTGTTAACCCGGCAGCAGTCGCTATTGGGTACAAAATATCACATGAAGGTTAATTTTTATAACGTTTTAGCAATTCGATTTTTTAAGTAACTTTAAATACATAGGTAATACATACAAGCTCCATACATGACGGTCAGTTTGGTGAGAACGGATGTTTAAAGTGCAAATGGGTAAAAAAATACCCGGTAGCGACGGTATATGTGTGACAGTTTTTAATACGGTATTTGAGAACTCCTGATTTTGCCATATCTTAATATTATTAATGAAAATATAGATAAACAGATAGTGTTTAGCGAAGAGAAAATTTAAATCGGTTGGAAATTGGATTTATAGTGATTTTTCGAAAAATCAATATACCTGTCTCTTTCTCAAACGCTTTTCTCTATGCAGCAAGTATGGCGGTACTGGCGTGTGACGTCACATGCCAGTAGGTCTTTCTCTGTCTAATCTTGAATTTCAAACCTTTATAACTTTGTTATTTGTAAAGGTAGCTTAAAATTGTTTTACTATTCGATAACAGGCATTGTGTAGTTTTTTTAATTTATAAAACGTATACAAAATAGTCAAATACCGTATTGTGTAATTTTTTGTGTTACAGTCTTTTTTTGTTTCATAAGATCAGAAATACAATACAAAATACTCTTTATTGAACTCAAAAATACAGTAAGCGGTACAGAAAACTGACATTTTAGCAGGTGTTGCAATTTACTTGATGCTTGAGCTAAAATGTTCTACTTGTATCAAACGTAGAGGTTCAATAATGTAGTTTTTTTTTCTTTTTGAAGATCGGGGTTTTCATTTTGAAGGTGTACCATTTCTCAACTCGGACGCATAAATGCAACTTCAGACGCTCTTCCTTCGGACTTCAGCCCCTAGGAAAAACACCTGCCAGGAGAGAGATCTCACTCAGTCACTCACAACATTATTGACATGAAAAAACACACTAAATCACAACAAGAATACAGTAAAAACAAAGATATCGTAACAAAAACATCACAACGAATAATTTTTAACCAAAAATGGAACCGACTTCAAAAACCTTGAAAATATTTTTCTACTAGTTTGAAGTCGGTGTCTCAGCACGAGCCTCAGGTTTGCTTTCGAAATTTAAGGGGTTGCCCTCGATTTCTCTAAGATCCCATCATAAGATCCTAACTTGGTGACAATGGGACCACCTCGGAAGTATGTCATTTAGAACAAAAAAAGAATTTTGAAATTCGACCCACAATTTTGGCGGAGTTATCGCGTAAGAAACACAAAAAAACAGACGAATTAAGAACCTTGATGACCTTGAGAACATATCTCTCTATTATAGCCTCTCCTTACCCGATGCCACAGACAGACACACAAACACAGACACATCAAACTTCTAAAACCCTCTTGCTACGTCAAGGGTTAAAATAAACAAGCAAAAATATAACACAACCAAACGAGTCGACTGTCACTGCCGTTTCCGAGCGTTCACTTTTCGTGCATATTGTGTGCGAAATTAAGATGACAGCTGTCAACTCCAGCCTTCCCTTTGTCGGAGCTGGGTGTAAATAAAACATCCTTGGTCCTTTGCCAGCATCGATCGCGAGGGAAGCATTAATTAATTTGAAAATGGAAGAAGCATACAGATATTCACCAATAGATCTATAGTGTTGCCAAGTTAGCGACTTTCGTGCCAAAGGAGAGGGAAAATTTGCCTATCGGCAGCCACTGACAAAATAAATTTCATATGAAAGATAAATAATTATAAATACTTTTATTACTTAATAGCTGTTGCCTGCGACTCCGTCCGAGCAGGATTAGTTTATCGCTATTCCACGGGAACTGTGCAATTTCCTGGGATCAAAACTTTACTATCCTATGTTCTTCCCCGGGACTCAAACTGTCTGTATACCGAATTTCATCGAAAGCTCTTCAGCGTTTTAGACTTATAGGTAACAAACCAACAAATAGCCTTACAAACTTTTGCATTTATGGTATTAGTGGGTTATTAATTGTATGTTGAGGTGTCCATTCTACATTACTAAACAAAGGTCGGTAATTGGGAAACTTTACAATACAGTATTTGACAATTTTTTGTATGTTTCATAAATTAAAATTGCAAATTCCTGTTATCGAATAGAGATACATATTTTAAGCTACCTTTACAAATAAAAAAATGTAATAAGGCTTGAAAGGCAAGATTAGACAGAGAAAGACATACTTGCATGTGACGCCACTCACACGCAAGTAGTGCCATACTTGATGCATAGAGAAAAGCGTTTGAGAAAGAAAAACAGGTATATAGATTTTTCAAAAAATCGTTATAAATCTAACCTTCAGCCGATTTAAGTTTTCTCTTCGTTAAACACTGTCTGTATATCTATATTTTCATAATACTTGTAATATATAAGACTTGGGGAATTCAGAAGTTGTCAAATACCGTATTGATCACGGTAATAAATCCTTCACAAAGTAACAATAGGACTATACTACATCCACCTACAGATATAAAAATTATCGTTAACCACTAGACCAAACTCCACACGAATTTGCCCTTTCGTCGATTTTCCTATTCGGTAGCGACTTTCGCAACAAAGTCAGTCTTTCTTCAAGTGCTTCGTACATTTCAGCTACATGTTGCCAGCTCTCTATATATTTAGCGACAGTCGGAGCCAATTTTCCTGAAATTGGTGACCTTTCAGTTTCAACATTTCTACCGATTTCTGAAAAAAGTGAGTTGGCAACACCTGGATTTCTATTTATTCTGATAAATCTTACCTAATATTTTCTAGGCTAACAGACACTGTGGGCTAAACCTAGATCTCGTGGAATGGTTGAAATATGATACTTTTTACGTTGTCAACCTTTATGGCTCTACCTTGTTCGAACTTGTTTAGAAAATTTGACGAGACTATGTTAAAACATACGACTTAAACGAAACTAAACGTTTATTTGGAAAAAAAAAACAAATTAAGTAATCATATTTTACACAAAAACATTTTTTCAACAAACTCTTGGCTTCATAAACCTTTCATGTACATGAGTAATAAGCAGCGAGGCAAAAGGCAATTTCTCGTAAACTTTATGTGCAAGAACCGTCCTGGGTTTGACATTAAAAAACCTCATTCATAATGAACAGTCGCGGCCAAAAATTGCCAGTTTTAAAAAGCTATGAGAATATTCCGAACTAGATATTGCCCGCAATTTTGTTTGCGTCCCTTTTCAGGGATATTAAAGTGGCTCATGTTAGTCGGAATCAGAAATTCGTCAAAGAAAGGTCGCTACATAGCTCAAAGAATATGCAAGTTGAAGTGACAGGGCGGGCCACATCGCTCGAAAAACAGAACTGTTGGGGGAGAAAAGGGCTCGAGTGGCGTCCACGAACCGGAAGACGAAGCGTTGGCAGGCCGCCCACTAGGCGGATTGACATCGCCAAAGGCATCGCCAAAGGGGGGGGGGGGCAGGGAGGGGCAGCTGCCCCCCTAGAGATTCTAAAAAAGTTGCCAAATGTAAAGCAACCAAATCAAAGTTATTACAACCGCCGTAGATGTAAGGCTCGTACTACAAGAGAAAAGCTTCATGTTTATCTACAATTCATACTTTTCTCATTCTCTCTATCAACATGCCCCCTCCTGGGCCACCGGCTGGCAACGCTTTTGGACACCGCGAGAGTTGTGGGCAACTGGTGACTGTAAGTGGCGAGTTACCGTTAATTCTGGTGTTCAAGGAGTTCTCTATCGTTTGCCCGAATTTTATTTGCCCGAATTTATCGTTGTCTAGAATTTTCATTTGCCATAAAGTAATTTATTACTGAAATAGTAATTTCTTCAGAGTTGATATTAAACTAACCTAACCTAACCTAACCTACTGCATTCTATATGATGACATTTAAAAAAAGTCTTGAAAACAGCACGGTTCTATATATTTTATGCCTAACGTTGGTATGGCAAGTGAAATTCGGGCAAATGAAATTCGGGCAAGTAAAGGTAAACGGTTCTAAGGGTCTTTGTTCAACAATGGACGTCTTCCGGCTGATGATGATGTTAATCAGGGACAACTAGTTTATTATTAGTGAATCAATATTTGATTGAGAATGTCGTCCTTTTTTAAGACTATTAAAAACAGCCTTAAAATTCGGTACCAACAACAAAAAACGAACAAAGAAGAACGAGGGTCACTGATATAACCAAGCGAATTAGCTCTTTAAAGTGTCAATGGGCAGGCCATATAGCACGGAAAACTGATGGCCATTGGGGTTGAAAAGTACTAGATGGAGACCGCGGATCGGCAAGCGTAGCGTAGGACGTCCACCAACGAGATGGATTAAACCCGCGGGTTCACGGTGGATGCAAGCCGCTTCCAACCGAAGTAACTGGAGGTTTATGGGGGGCCTATGTCCAACAGTGGACTTCCTACGGCGATATGATGATGATGATGAACAATAAAAAGCTAAAAGGTTTGGGACATCTTAGCGAAAGAGTAGATATGGATTAGTTAGAGAGAATACGATCAAAGAAACGTTCAAAAAGGACAGTTAAAATAACGCGATGTTAACAGGACAGGTGAATGACCATTGAGTCGAACGAATTCCTAAGCCTCCTTAGTGATGTGGCAATCCGGGATATGCTACGATTTGGAGGAAATCCTGGTAAAAAAAACAGCCAAGAACGTAAATTGAAAATACAAACTGAAATATAGATGCACAGAAAAACCAGAAAAATAAGACCATCACTGGGAATCGAACCCAGGTCCTCAGTATTCCGTACCACGTGCTATACCGCTACACCACTGATGGTCAACGGCACTGATTGTATTTTCAATTTAGGTTTTACGGGATGACCGTAAAAGTAAAAATTTGGAATTGAAATAAAAAATACAAAAAGATTCCAAAAAAACAATCTTAGCCAGGAACGTGTCGGACACGCCCGAAATAGGGTTCCGTAGCCATTACGAAAAATTAAGTAATATTTTTCTAATATTATACGGAATCTTCCAAGTTTAGGTATATATTATACCTTAGGCTGCTATTTACTCTTAAACTACTAATAATTTTCAAGCAAACTTAGCCGTTATAGTTTTCCTTGTAAGTTTGATATACTTACTACCATCCTGAATTTTTTCAAATTTTTCCACCCACCGGTTTAGATTTAAGAGGGGGGGACGCTCCATTTTAATAAAAATTTGCACTTTCAAGTTGAATATTTCGCAAACATATCACTGAATCGAAAAATCGTTTTAGCAAACCCCTATTTTTTTTAAAAGACCTATCCAACGATAAACACTATAGGGTTGGATGAGAAAATCACCCCCACTTTACGTCTATGGGAGGTACCCTAAGATTTATTTTTTTGAATTTTTTATTGTACCATTTTGTCGGCATAGTTTACATATATATCCGTGCAAAATTACAGCTTTCTAGCATTGATAGTCCCTGAGAAAAGCCGCGGACGGACAGACAGACAGACAGACACGGCGAAGCTATAAGGGTTCCGTTTTTGCCATTTTGGCTCCGGAACCCTAAAAAACGGGAATTTGAATGAAATTATAAATGTTTTATTATGGTGCCAGTGGGACCCTATTACTAAGAATTTTCTGTTTGTTTATCACAAAGCGGTATCTTTTGAATTTATTTTTAATCAATACTAATATTATAAATTCGAAAGTGTGTTTGTATGTTTGTCCGTCTTTCACATCGAAACGGAGCGACGGATCGACGCGATATTTGGCATAGAGATAATTTATGGGCCCGAGAGTTATATAGGCTACTTTTTACCCCGGAAAACGCACAGTTCCTGAGGGAACGGCGCGTGATAACCGAATTCCAAGCGGACAAAGCCGCGGGCAAAAGCTTAAGTTAGATATTTAGAATATTGACCGAGTATGCATTATTATGGCCTTGATAACAATAAAGATTAAAATTAATGGACTAAATAAATTTCTTTGCTCACCCGTGACCTTATGATAGCTAAAGTTTATGCAAGATAACACACAAATCACACAAACCCATCACACAAACCACACTACACTGACGCGTTCCGAACACAGCCAGAGCTCATCTTCAGAGCAACACAACTGTACACCATGTTACCAGATGTTAGACTCACACACACAATAAGTATTTAAGTTAGGGAGGGTCCAACTAGTTTCCGTCTTTTTGAAAGGTCTTTGGCAAGGGTGGGTGAGAGTCGTGTACGCATTATTCTTAGTGACGCATTCAATCACAAAATGCTTAAACGTAGCAACAATATTTCAGTGAGAATATTTAAATTCCTTTCTCATCCCTTTTTCTGCTCACTATCATCAAACTCCATCTACCCAAATCTCACCAGAATTCTAACAACTAACAACGTCAAATCTCCAGGGGATTTTTCCCACCTGGGATTCCACCGGTAAGAAACCCGGTAAAAATCACTAGCACATCACTATTCAAGTGACGACTTACCTTTGATACCTTTGACGTAAGGGACAGCAATAAACATAAATAACATCTCGCCGAGTACACTCATAAATATTGTAATAAATGTTTTTTCGTCATCCTTCTCATAAAGCCAAATTTTATACTTACGATACATTTCATATTACTATTACAGTAATTTGACTGACGTGCCCCGTTTGAGAAGTCTGACGAAACGCTATTTGAAAAGGTCAAAGCGAGAAATTTAAAGTCTACTGTCAACTGCTAAATATCGTGATAATAATACACTTGTATTATCACTTTGTCTAAAAAGTAGCTGGTCTAAGTACCAAGTGATCTAAGAAGCAACTGGTCTGAGTAGCAAGTGGTCTAAGAAGCAACTGGTCTAAGTAGCAAGTATTCTAAATAGCAACTCTAGTCTATAGTTTTCTGGTGGTAGGACCTTGTGCAAGGTCCGCCCGGATGGCTACCACCATCTTGCTCGCTAATCCTGCCGTCAAGCAGCAGTGCTTGCACTGTTGTGTTTCGGCATGGAGAGTAAGATAGCCGGTGAAATTACTGGCACTTGAGGTATCCCATCTTAGGCCTCTAGGTTGGCAACGCATCTACAATACCCCTGGTGTTGCAGATGTTTATGGGCGGTGGTGATCTCTTACCATCAGGAGACCCTCTTGCTCGTTTGCCATCCAGTCGAATAAAAAAAAAAAAAAACTGGTCCTAACCTGTTTGTGTCGAAGCGCCTCAGCCACGTAGAAATGGAGCTCTGCGAGCTCTGGACAGCGGAACTTCGTTGACTTTGAGTCAAAGAATTTTAAACCACTTGCTACTTATGTAGTCGCAACTTTGACGTAGTATACTTTGAAAATCGCTCAAAATATGAAAATGTTATTACTGTCGTCCACAATTAAAAATACTGAAAACGATTCAGGACAACAAACCCCGCTGAAACATTCCAGCCATTTTAAATCAACTTTTATCATACAATGAATTAAAGTTCGTTTCAAAAGTATACCAAAGGCAGTGTCGAATTTGTGTTTCACAAAAAGCGGACAAAGATACCGTTAAATATTCATGCTGCTACGGTTATGACGGCACGTGTACGTCAGTCTGACGTGCGGTGTTATAGCTCGTAGCAATGTTTGTCGTACCTATATATTTTATGAGCGCGTATGCTCGGATATGTTAAGTGCTTTTTATATATTTTTTCTGGGAATAAAGACGGTGCTAAAATTCGTACCTACGACATCTAACAACATATAAGTACATAAGGGAAAAAAATAATTGGTAATTTTGATAAAGGTTGCCTGGAAGAGATCTCTCTAAAGCGATAAGCGCCTATTGCTCACTTGGAAAACGAGGTTCTCAAATTCATCTGTATGTTTTTTTCCACAAATTTTCACCATATGAGGAGCAAGTTACCCTACAGTGTAGGATATACAGGCTGCATTTTATTCATCAACCCTGTCACTGTCTTGGTTTAAATAAGGCCCAATTATGCAAACTTGTGGCAGGGGCCGATTAAGCCCTTTTTCCATCGGCCTCATAAATTTCCCATTGACAGCTGATTACGTGGTTAAAGGTGATTTAGATTTAGAGTTCCGTGGACTGAAAAATAGCAGCTTTAATACTTTTGTACTAAAAATGTGAAGTTGGTGGCAAGCAAATTTTTTTTATCAGATTTTTGCATGAACTATTTTTTTTTATTATACATTATAAGCTTGCGTTTGGCCACAATCAATTGTATGTTTATTGAGATATTAGATGTATTAGGAATATTAGTGTTCCAAATTAATCCAGAGTAAGCTTATGTCTTAAAAAATACCTTCAAGACAGATTTGGCAGTGCGCCAATTAGTTTCCTAATTTGTAATAAACTTATAACAATTATGATTTTTTTTATTTGTTTTTAATGAGCAGGTTTTTTGGGTAATAAAATCATTTTGACTTTGACTTCGACACTAGAAATCAAAATCTCGTTATTTATCCGATAAAGACTAACAAGCTATTATAAATATTGAAAAATCTCAAACTAAGTGAAACCGGGATTAGTTATCATATATGTAACATAACTATTATTTTTTTCAGTGGATCCACAAAACGGAACCCTTAACAAGAAACTACAACTCGCCACTGCCACTTCTACCTCAGCAATATTTCACAGGATTAAAGAATAAAAATATTATTCGGATAAAGAAAGTAATTAATCATAATAAAGTGGAGGCCCTAAATTTCTCTAAGTCAAATGAGTTTTAAGAAAAAGCGGGGGGGTTAACTTAATTGCTTATTGCAAATTGCCAGTTCTGAGAATATGGTAATAGAAATTAATGTGTTTTCGACAATTATTTAGATTAACCTTGAGAATAATTGAAGTATACCTAATAGACTTCAGACAATGACTTAAGATTGTCATTTAATGTACCTTTGTCTGAAAGAAACACCTAGAATGACTAAAATATTTATTTTTCCTTACTTAGACGTATATAAATTTCTGTTAATTTTTTTTGCTGACTGTTATTTTTGTTGACTGTACTTGCAGTCTCATTTAAACTGGATATCCGTAATTTTCAAGTCGGTACTACGAGTATTAATCATTGAGGAGTTCCCTCCTGTGGAGACGATGCTGGCAGGACACCATGATATCACTACCACATTATTGTATTGTCACCAAATTTATATAAGTATGCCAAATTTGAAGTCAATCAGACCGCTGTAAGTGGGTCAAATTTAGCTTCCAAGATTTGACCTAAACAAATAAATAAATAAAGGGGGGCAAGCTAAAGAAAAGCTATTAAAAAACAGGTAGGTAAACAAAATTATCATGTACTCGTTCCTACTTCTGGCGTTTACTTTAAAGGCAATGAGGTTGTTCGTTAGAAAATAAAGAACCCTTGTACAGTCGAGATCAAAGATTATACAGGTGACTGTACCAACCATATCGAACAAAAGCTTTGAAGCTTAACAATAACACCATATTGGCTAAAATACTTGCAATACTGTCAGATAATATGGCCAGGTGAAATAAGGCCAAGTCTACGTTTAAACTTGGAGTATGGAACCAGAGCTCCGGAGATACCAATAACTAACTTTCTGCCAAAATACATTAAACGGTCTGCTAAAAGTAACGCTTCTAGCTCAAGCGATCATCATCATCATCATCATCCCAGCCTGAAAATCTGTTTAAAAAAAATACTTCGTTAAGTTTCTTCTTTTCTTCAGGCTTTTACCCTTGGAGACCACTATAATAATAATAATAATAAGCCCCTCACAAATCTAACTCCACGTCCGACACGACCATCAGTGTCACGTGAGGGGCGGACATTGGCAGCTATGTATATAGCTATATACTTTACCCTTGGAGACCACTATAATAATAATAATAATAAGCCCCTCACAAATCTAACTCCACGTCCGACACGACCATCAGTGTCACGTGAGGGGCGGACATTGGCA
This sequence comes from Choristoneura fumiferana, assembly GCF_025370935.1. NCBI lineage: Eukaryota > Metazoa > Arthropoda > Insecta > Lepidoptera > Tortricidae > Choristoneura > Choristoneura fumiferana. The sequence continues at coordinate 323,062 of NC_133496.1, forward strand.
GCTATGTATATAGCTATATACTTACCAATGGCTAACGGAGCACTAGTAGCGAGACGTAAGTATGAAAGCGGGACAAAAGAGAAACATACTACCCCAGGCGGGTACCAGCGGAGGAGACGATGCTGGAGAATCCCGCCCCGAGCGCCGCATCACGCGTAGCTCGAGCCGCTCCGCGTATTCTGGGGGGAGCAATGTACCGCTACCTAGGTCAACTCGGCTAGCGAAAGCAGCTGATATCATTTCACGATCATCATCACCAATCTCATCGACCCATAGCACATTTGAATCACCCAACTCATCGCCACACCCCTTTGACTCCCTATCGCCTTCCGATACGACATCTTTATCTTCAATGTCAGTAGATGTTGTCCAGGAGGCAAACGCCATCAGCCCTGGACCCGCTACGGGCAACTGTCGCGCGCGAAAAAAGTGGACTATTGAAATGAACAAGTTCATCTGGCGCACTTATCTTCATATTACCGAATTAGAAACAAAACAAATGGCTACCTTGACACATTATACACACAGTTTAACGAACAGTTTCCGGAAATGAATGTATCTAAGCAACGAATAGGAGATCAACGTAGGGCCATTATAAGGAATAAGATGCTATCAAAAGACACTTTAGACATCATAAGAGAGGAAGTAACTTTACAACTCACACACTCACATACAAACCTTACACAACAGTCACAGACATCAAATAACTCCCAGTCAAGAACGCGAATAATATGGACGGATGAAATTAACGAAGCTATAATAAGAGCATATTACACGATCACGAATTTAGAGTCAAACACTACAGCATACCGCAGACAACTACACAAAGAAATAACAGAAAAATTTTCAGAACTATCACATGTCTCAGAACAAAGAATTGCTGACCAAAGACGAATAATTATAGCAAACAACCGCTTGCCAGACCAAAAACTACAAAAATACGAGATGAGGTACAACAACAGCTTAATACACAAGACGCTTCCATCACTCAAATCACCGACTCAGACAATGTGAACCATGAAAATAACTCTGCAATAGAAAACCTACAGACAGAACCTGACCCCAAAATACAAGGAACCACGAAATTATTGAACCAGTTGATGCAAACAACGAACTTGCTCAAAATATAACAAAACATTTGAAACTACATTGGAAAGATTCAAAACTACTGATCCAACACAAAGACCATACATACCGAAACAAAAAACCTCCAAAAAACTTAGCTATATTATTAACTACATCAACACAAACATTCTACCCAAATACATATCTGAGGAGGACAGTTACATAGTGACGCAAACATTAATATATTGTTCAGCTTACACTACTGCTTCCTGTAACGGCACAAAATTCAAACACACGAACTCATCCCCAGAACAAAGTAATGATATTAGACCAGCGTGGCAGAAAAGATTAGAAACAAAAATAAGTAATTTAAGGAAAGACATTGGCAGGTTAACACACTACATACAGGGCTTCACGGGGGCAAGACTATCGGCATGTGTTGAAGACATAAAAAAGAGACATCGACAGCACTCTCAGCACGAGGAGCTCAATACAACTAACGAGCAATTTCTTGATACACTGAAACAAAAGCTGAATGCAGCCAAGGCAAGGCTTAATAGATACCTAAATTGTACACGCAGGAAGAAACAAAACACACAATTTAGTAATAACGAAAAACAGTTTTACAGGCAACTAACGATAGACACACAACACAAGAGTACACACAACACCTTACACACTGTCTCACCTGACGCTGAAAATTTTCATCAATTTTGGTCAAATATATGGGGCAACCCAATAGAACATAATAAAACTGCTGAATGGATTCATGCTGATGAACAGCTCCTGAACGACGTCCCTCTGATGCAGTTCGAATATATACCAATAGACACATTTGTTAGAGTTATAAAAAAAACACATAACTGGAAAGCACCTGGTACTGATCATATACACAACTACTGGTATAAGAAACTTACCACACTACATCCCACACTACACAAACATATAAATAACTTCATAGAGTCGCCCAGCACTATGCCTGAATTTCTCACTCAGGGTATCACTTACATGTTACCAAAAGATAATGACCGACTAAACCCAGCTAAATACCGACCAATAACATGTTTGCAAACAATCTACAAAATACTCACGTCTTGTCTTACAGAACTTATATACCAACACGTAACAGAACACAATTTACTAGCAGAAGAACAGAAAGGTTGCCGCAAGAACAGCCAAGGATGTAAGGAACAGCTCATCATTGACTCGGTTGCGATGAAATCAGCAATTAAACATAAACAAAACATTACCACTATGTATATAGACTACCGAAAAGCCTTCGACTCTGTGCCCCACAGCTGGCTTATACAAATACTGCACCATTACAAAATTAACCCAACAATAATTACCTTTCTGAAAGACACAATGCAACACTGGAAAACAAAACTTAAATTAGTCGATTTTCCCACACCAATACAAACTACAGACATATACATTAAACGTGGCATTTTCCAAGGAGACGCATTGAGCCCCCTTTGGTTTTGCCTCGCTCTTAATCCTCTCTCAAATATGCTGAACCGACATGTCAACGGATTCCCAATATCACATGATCAAAATTACACAACATTAACACACCTTATGTACATGGATGATATTAAACTATACAGTTCCGATACAGAAGCATTACACCAGCTCGCAGACATCACGCAAATGTTCTCCAAAGATATCTGTATGGAATTCGGTATTGACAAGTGCAAGACGTTGTCTGTCCAGCAGGGAGCTGTTGTGCAGGATGACTATGCGCTTGACAATGGCGACCTCATCTTATCAATGGATGAAGACACTCCATATAGATATCTAGGATTCCAACAATCACAGCAAATTCACCAAAAGGAAACTAAAACAGATTTAATAAAAAAATTCAAACACAGACTAAATGCAATCCTCCGGTCACAATTAAATTCTCGCAACATGATTAAAGCAGTTAACACTTACGCAATACCAATTCTCACGTACAGTTTTGGCATAATAAACTGGTCGAAAACCGATCTCCAAAAACTGCAATGCATAATCAGCAAGTTAATGACTTCACATCGTAAATATCATCCACGATCATGTGTACAACGATTAACTCTTCCGCGAAACCAAGGCGGCCGAGGTCTAATAGATATCATTAACTTGCATAACAAACAGATAACAAACCTTAGACAATTCTTTTATAGACGAGCACACGATTCCATCTTACACACATCAGTCACACACGCTGACATACGGCTTACCCCTCTTAACCTACACAACACAAACAAGCAGCGCAACGAGCACATCACGGACACAAAACAAAAAATTAACGCATGGCAGCGCAAGTCTCTCCACGGAAGACATTACAACGACCTGCAGCAACCACATGTCGACAACGTAGCGTCGAACGCTTGGCTGCGTCGGGGTGAACTCTTCCCAGAGACTGAAGCTTTCTTAATGGCTATCCAAGACCAAGTGATAAACACCAAAAACTACCAGAAGTACATCATCCGCAGACCAGGATCAGACCACTGTCGACACTGTCACGCTAGCTCAGAAACAATCCAACACATCACCGGCGCTTGCCGCTCCATAGCTCAGACTGACTACAAACACCGACATGACCAAGTAGCAGCAATAGTTCACCAGTACCTAGCATCCCAGTTCAAACTAATAACAGAGAAAGTCCCATACTACAAATACAAGCCCCAGACAGTTCTAGAAAACGGTGACTACAAAATATATTGGGACCGAACCATCATGACTGATAAAACGATTCACTGCAATAGACCAGACATCACTATTTTAAATAAGAGAGAAAAGTTAGTATATTTAATTGACATTGCCATCTGCAACACACATAACCTACAAAATACCCACACAGAAAAATAGCTAAGTACACCGATCTCTCCATAGAAATTAAAACACAGTGGCAAGTCCGCACCGTTAAAACAATTCCCATCATTCTCTCCACAACAGGTGTCATACCGAAAACACTCCATGAGAGCCTCCGGGCACTCAATATGCACTCAGCCACATACACTCTATTACAAAAAGCAGTCATCTTAAACACTTGCCGCATAGTACGCAAATTCCTTTCTATATAATACACAGTTAGAATTAGAAATTAGTTTGGTACATATTTTAAAGCACTTGGCTTAGGCCCGTGCAACATTTTACCTCCTAATAGGAGAGATAACGAAAAGTTAAACACAAACAATAATAATAATAACACACGAATTTATTCGATTCAGTCATTTTAGTATCTTAATTGAATAAACAGGTATAAAGTCATGATTTTTTTACGGGTATACGCTATACAATGCAAGTGATGAGTAGTGATGATCACGATGTAATTCTTAGGATTTTCTACGGAAATTTAGTAAAATTCTAAGATTTAATAATTTAATTTTTATCTTCCTGCCAGCTTGTTAAAATGATCACCCTAATATCATCGTGCTGCTTGAAAATGTATGCCAGGCAAGCAGCAACGAGGCGGAGGTGGGCAAGTCGTTTTTCACACGGCGTGTTTCCTACAGGAAGCAATTACGCCCATACACTTGCGCGCGAAAGCATACTTTGAGCTTAGAAGTCTCAGTAATTTCTGCTGCTCTAGTAAGTATTTTTTTCACGTAAAGCCACCTTGGCATTTTAAATACAAGTAAAACATCTGTTTTTGTCTTTTTTACCCACGACGGAACGGAGAAGGTATTATGCGTTTAGGGTGAGAGGTTATTTGTTTGTTTGTGAAATTGTGCGCAAACGAATGTTCTTATTTATCTCCAGAACGGTTGATCATGAGTGATAAGATAACGCTGCAGCTACATTCTAAGGAAATTTTATTAATTATTATTTCGTTCAAGTAATCGAGTAGCCAAATTCCTAACAATAAACCTAGACAAACTTCTTACAATTGCTTAGTTTTATTTAAAATAAAATATTTATATGCTTCATACGAACAGAGCTGTGGCTGAAACAAAGAGACTTAGTACCTTAGTACTGAAACTTAATATTTACCTAGCAACCATAGACCAAATATAATTATTTACATACTCATAAAGAGATAGTACATATTTCGTTTCAATATTTCTTACATGCCTCGGTAAAATTCAACGCGAATCCAAGCATAAATAAAATATAAAGCTGCGACCTCATTATGGCCGGCGACTAACGACTGGCTAAGTGCGTGCTTGTATTGTGGACCCGCGCTTACCGCACTGGAAAAAGTAATTACAGGCCTAATTAATGTGATTGATATCGAAAATACAAACTGAGACATGGATGCACAGAAAAACCAGAAAAAGAGACCAGCGCTGGGAATCGAACCCGTTGGTTCCGAAAGAGTGTGACGTCTCTCGATGAGAGCGGAACATAGATGTCGCTAGTGCTGCTGCATAAGTAGCGTAGTAGAAATAAGCAACCTGAGATATGTATGCATGGGAAAAATTCGTATCTAGATTCCTGTCCAGCGGTGGTGTAGGGGTTATAGCACGCAGCACGGATTGCTGAGGACCTGGGTTCGATTCCCAGCGCTGGTCTCTTTTTCTGGTTTTTCTGTGCATCCATGTCTCAGTTTGTATTTTCGATATGGTTTCACGGGATACCCGTAAAAGTAACAAATTTGGAGTTGAAATAAAAAATACAAAAAGACTCCAAAAAACCAATCATAATGTGATTGATTATGTTTAAATAACGCGAGGATGTGGATTAGTGCATGAATATCGCACTCAAAGTCGCCAATTGTTAATTGGAAACTCATGTAGGCAGTCAACCGATTTGGTTCCTATAGACCAGAACAGACGCCGTATTGTCTGATGTTTCTAACGCTCGCGATCACAATCAAATGACAGTTTTTGTATGCGACAACTGTCATTTGATTGTGATCACGAGTGTCAGAAACGTTCCGCAATAATAATACAGGGACAGCATTGTCTAATAGGTGCAGTATTGGATGTGTATTGGTTCTTTGCGAGATAAAATCCGGAATACGGAAATTCGTCGAAGAACTAAAGTCACCGACATAGCTGGAAAGATATGCAAGTTGAATTGGCCACATCGCTCGAAGAACAGATAACCGTTGGGGAAGAAAAGTCTTCGAGTGGCGACCACGAACCGGAAGACGAAGCGTTGGCAGGCCTCCCACCAGGTGGACTGACGACATCGTGTGAGTTGCGGGAAATCGGTGCATGCAAGTGGCGAGTTGTCGTTCATTATGGCGTTCTAAAGGGGAGGCCTTTGTTCAGCAGTGGACGTCTTCCGGCTGATGATTATGATGAGTATTGTCTAAATTGCAGGCGCTCGCGATCGCATTTACCCTCTCTTTCTGCCCTCATCTTATCTGACAGAAAGAAGTGGTGAAAACGATTGCAATTCAGATTGCTTTAAGGCCCTTTCATTGCCGAATCCTAGAGGCCGTATTGCCTCACGTTTCTGACGCTCGCGATCGCAATCAAATGGCAGTTTTTGTATGTCAAATCTGTCATTTGGTTGCGATTGCGAGCGTCAGAAACGTTAAGCAATAAGGCCAGTGATCAATATTGAAAATGCTTACAAAAACAGTACACGAAAAAGAGACTTGAGTTTCAGAACGAGAACGACGTTTCTGGCGCTCGCGATCGCAATCAAATGACATATTTCGCATACAAAAACTGTCATTTTATTGCGATCGTGAGCTTCAGAAACATCAGGCAATACGGCCTCAGGATACCATGACATTGGTTAACACTGGCCGGGAGATGTCTGGTCTGCCAAAAGCTTGTTAAATACCACAGATTCTACAGTACACTGAGCAGCAGGAGAGCCTGGAGTTTAAACAACTTAAAATATACAATCGTTGTTTTAGATCTACCTAAAAAAACGCTTACGTGCCTACGTAAAAAATATGTGGAGCCTCGAGCCGGTAACTTTTATGGTAAAAGAACGAGGAGATACTTAATACCGCGCATATTCAACAACCCCTTCTCAAGAATTGTTTCAAAAATAAGTTGAAAACATGGTTGATGAACTCCTTCCATACACTCCCTCCGGCAACTGCGAAAGCCTGAGGCTAACAGCAACAGTCCGTTCAAAAAAAAGTACACTGAGCGAGGCCCAGCCCGGCTCGCACTTGGCCAGTTTTTTTACTTTTTTCCTTCTTTCAACCACGCACTGGCTAAAACTAACAATCGTGATTCTATCACAATTAATAAAGCCCCGAGGACATCGAAAGCACGTAGATTCGATTAATTCTTTCATTAAATACCTCCATTCTATAAAAATCAATTAAAACTTGGAGTGATAAAAAACTGGACGGATAAAGGAAAGTCGTACTGGAAACCATTTTGTAACTTTGCTTACAAGTTTTTTAGGGTTCCGTAATGAAAAGAGAAACCGCATCTGACTATATATACTCGTACACACTTTTAGTGCAATTTCTTTTGAATAATCATTCACTCGCAACTTAACTTATTATTATTTAATGAATAACATACAATATATACAATAATACTTAGCTTATGTGAACCATATTATCATGCAATTAAATAAAAATTCTGGGTTCTCTAGCCTTTCGCCGGAAATATTTTTCCCAAGTGTTTCATATCGATGAACGTCTCTTTTTTTAATTGTAAGTACTTCAGGAATGTTATAAAAATAACTTAACCTACCTACCCTGTACTGTACAGGATAATCCTGAAAAATATCCTGAACAGTTTACAGTTTCAGTAAAAAAAAACCATTCGTCCATATGACACAATTAGGATATCAATAATTTGTAAAAAATAATGGTGAAAAGCCATGATTCACGATTTAAAAAAAAAACAAATGTACATAATAATAATAAAATATATTTATTCAATAGATACATCTCGTCATTTGATTGTTCAGACAGAACAGCTGACACGGGAACCGGCTCACGCTTGGTTATTTAACTTTTATAAGGAAAACTCGAGGTTTTTATCCGAGTTTGTTATTTATAGATGTTGCTAAAGGTGCAGACGATCCATTAGAAAAGAGAATTATTTACTTGTTTCTATTTTGATTATATTTTACTGAAGTCATCTGAAGATAAATACCCTTGCCGCTCAAGTTTTCGTTTTATTTTTATATTTAATATTATTTTTTTATATTATACAATATAATAACTAAGTACAATGCATGACTTTTTATTGTACACCACAATAATTAGTGAGCAGTACAAAACAAAAAAGGCACATGAAAAATTGTCAAGGTAAACATAGGCGGCCTTACCGCTTCAGGGCGGTCTCTTCCAGGCAAACTTTACAATAAACAGGGGTCATCACCTTTACAATAATTCGAAAATCAAAGTTTGTATCGTACCGTCCCTCTCACTCTCGTATTAACCTTTCTTTTTTTTTTTATTTGACTGGATGGAAAACGAGCAAATGGGTCTTTCCGCCGCCACGTCAAATACAAAAGAAATCATCTATACGCCAGGCTTCCATATTCCATATTGCAATGCCTAAAATTGAACCTTAACACAATGAGGGCTATGGCGTATCAATTCGCCACTAGAGGCGCTAGTGCAGCGTGAGGTCTCCGAAATGTCAAATCTCATAGTTTTGGGTGAGCTACGCGGGTTTATTTATAGTTAGAATAGTTTTGTGAATATTTTGCAATATCTGAAATTAATTATGGCAAATATGCGTTCCGGGTTAATGAATGTCTGTGTTTTGAGTCAGTTTTGTCTTTCGGAAACCTTTGTCCTCCTTTTTTTCGAACAAAACGGGGACTATGCAACACTGTGGCATGCTCGATATTTTTATGGTACGGTTTTAAGGTGTATTAAATATGATTTTAATGTAAACTTTGTTTTCACGCCCGTAATAACAGACTTTGAAACTTTGAAAGCCACACTTAAATACCTCACGCAACAGTGCCGCCATCTAGAAAGACAAAAAACGATAGCCCTCATTGCACGCCACTGAGCACGGTCCCCGGCCAGCCACTCTCATCTAGTTCCTGCCAGCCACCTTGCGAAGTTCATCACTCCACCGAGTCTGAGGGCGTCCCACGCCACGCAAAATACATTAAACTAACCATGCATACAAAGCACATTAACAACAAATCTATTAATCTATTTTTACAAAGAAAACTTTTTTTAAATAAACTAATGCTAAAATTATGCAATAGTAAAGCCAATTTCCAGCCAAAAGGCATCATGCAAATGAAAATGTATGTAGATTTCGGAAGAGGCGGTTCTAAGTATTTCCTCTTAATCCGTTTTTAATGTCGTACAGTGAGTCCACAGATTAAAGGTCATTAATCTTGTATCTCCCTGTCATTGTGATGCGACAATACATATACTTTTTTAGGGTTCCGTACCTCAAAAGGATAAAACGGAACCCTTATAGGATCACTTTTTGTCCGTCTGTCTGTCTGTTAAGACCCTTTTTCTCGGGAACGCGTGGGGGTATCAAGCTGAAATTTATATGAAATACTGAGGTCTACTGTTCCTTGGAGC